>NC_135804.1:135255982-135449262 GCF_964213995.1 Mustelus asterias
AAGCGAATGATCTGGCCTCCCCTCCCTCCACCCCCTCCAGAGAATGATCTGGCCTCCTTCCCCTCCCCCCCTCTCCCAGAGGTACATCTGATCCGCCTCCTCCTCCGTCCCCACCAACCAGACAACGATCTGCCCTCCCTCAGTCCTCCCCTCCCCTCCCCCCCAGCCCCCCACCAGAGAATGATCTGGCCCGCCTCCCTCCCCCCACCACCAACCAGACAATGATCTACCGTCCCTCAGCCCTCCCCTCCCCTCCCCTCCCCACCAAACATACATCTGACCCGCCTCGTCCTCCCCCCCCACCAGACAACGATCGAGCCTCCCTCCTCCCTCACCCCCCTCACCAGAGAATGATCTGGCCCGCCTCCCTCCCCCCCACCACCGATCTGAGTCAGAGAGCTGTTGGAAGCTCTGAACTTACCTCTTCAGAAGCTGGAGCGCCTGAATCAAACTTTTATTCAGCACGTCCATCTCGGCGCGATTCTGGACCGGCGAGCGCGGTGGTAAAGGGGGAAATGCTGATAAAGTTAGGCGGGCAGTTCATTCATTCAATTTAAATGCATGCAGGCGCGAATTGGATCGCGGCCATTCCTGGGCCTCGGTAAAGTGGCCATCTGCACAGATGCGGGCATGGATCGCATTAATGGCCTTACACCCGACTTTACCACATTTTCGCGCCCGTAAACGGGCGCAACGCAATGGTAAATTCGGGCCCTTAGTGTCCAGAAATGTGTAGGTTAGGGAGATTAGCGGGATAAATATGTAGGGTTATGGAGTTGGGGCGGGGGGGGGGGGGGGGGGGAGGCGGTTGGACCTGGGTAAGATGCTCTGTCAGAGAATGGGTACAGGCTCAATGGGCTGAATGGCCTCCTCCTGCGCTGAAGGGATTCTATGATTCTATGATTCCAGCACATAGCAACCTGATGCATAAAAATTATTCTCCTCACCTCCCCTCTCTTTCCAAAATCTGTGTGCTCTGCTTAGCAACTCTCCAGCCTGTGGAAACTGTTTCTTTCTCTTTACCATATCAAAACCTCTAAAAATGACCACATAAAAAGGTCTTATAAAAACGCCTTGGTCTCAGATGACAATAGGCTGCTCTCTCCTTTGAGGGGGAGAGCTGACTGATGCTGATTTAACCTGAGGGTGACCACACCTCAGGTGAGTGGCAAGGTTGAGATGGCGAGGCCTTAATTAATAACTTCAGCCGGAACAAGAATTGAACCCACGCCATTGGTATCATTTTACATCACTAACTAGCTGTCCAGTCAACTGAATTAAACAAACTCCCGGCTTAAAGTAATTGAAAGAAGGATTGGAGGATGATTGAGGAGGAGGTTTTTTTACCCACCAGCTGGTGGAGATTTGGAACTCACTGTCTGAGTGGATGGTCGAGACAGAAAAAGCTCATCACAAGTAAGAAATTAATTGGATATGCACCTGAAATGGTATAACCTATAGGGCTATGGACTGAGATCTGGAAAGTGGGATTAGGTTGGGTTGCACTTTTTTGGTCGGGACTGCCAGGATGAACGAATATTTATGTTTCTATCATTTTTGACATCTCCCTGTAACCTTCACTGCTCGAGCGACAATTACCCCAGGGTTACTGTGTCTTCTCGAAGGGAAAATATAGGATTACTTCAAATATGTGACATTGTAAAAGGCCATTCAGCCCAACCAGTTCATGCTATTATTTATGCTCCACTCCAGCTGATTTCTCCCATCTTTTCTCCTCTAACTCTATCATTGTAATCATTTATTCCTTTCATTGTGAGATTGGCCTTCATTGCGAAAGGTTTCGAGTACAGGAGCAGGGATGTGTTGTTACAATTATACAGGGCCTTGGTGAGGCCACACCTCGAATATTGTGTGCAGTTTTGGTCTCCTTTTCTGAGGAAGGATGTTCTTGTTCTCGAGGGAGTGCAGCAAAGGTTTACCAGGCTGATTCCAGGGACGGCGGGACTGATGTATGAGGAGAGATTGACTAGGTTAGGATTGCTTTCACTGGAGTTCAGACAAATGACGGGGGGAATCTCATAGAGACATATAAAATTCCAACAGGACTAAACAGGGTAGATGCAGGAAGGATGTTCCCGATGGTGGGGGAGTCCAGAACCAGGGGGCACAGTCTGAGGATTTGGGGTAGACCATTTTGATCAGAGATGAGGGGACATTTCTTCACTCAAAGAGTGGTGAGCCTGTGGAATTAATTATCGCAGGAAATAGTCGATGCCAAAACATTGAATGTATTCAAGAGACAGCTGGATATAGCACTTGGGGCACATGGGATTAAAGGTTATGGGGAGAAAACAGGATTAGGATATTGAGTTGGACAATCAGCCATGATCGTAATGAATGGCAGAGCACTCTCGAAGGGCGAAATGGCTTCCTCCTGCTCCTGTCTTTGATATTTCTACGTTTCTCCCACTGTTTGCTTAGCTTTCCCTTAAAATGTATCTATTCTATGTGTTTCAACCACTTTCCTCTGGGTGCGAGTTCCACACTCTCACTACTCTCTGGGTGAAGAATTTTCTTCAGAATTCCCGGTCGGGATTTTAATGACTACTTTGTATTGGTAACCTCCAGTAAGGCTCTTCCCGACAAGAGGGAACATTCTCCCTCTATCGCCTCAATCAAAATCTTTCACAATTTTAAGCACCTGTATTGGGTCACCCCTTGGCCTTTTTAATAAGAAGAAAGAGACCTAGCCTGCCAACCTTTTCCTGATATGTGCATCCACAAGTTTCTGCTGTCATCCCTGATGTGCTGCCTTGAGTGCCAGGACTCCCTTCAAGGAATTGAAGTAAGGCCTTAAAGTTTCCTTGCTAGCTGCAGCCCCGGGTCTCCATGGATTAATTCTGCTGCAAGGTAGCGTGCAAATTCTCCCCTGAATAGCATCTCCCTGAAACATTTCCAGCAATATTTACAATGCATACAGTGTACACATCGCTGCACTTAAAGTAATAATTCAGCAGAATGTCAAACTGCCAACAATTTTTTTTTTTGTCCCAGGACTGTGAGAAATACCCTCGCCTCAATAAAAAAAATTCTTTTCCTTTTCTTTTCCTCCTTATTAAACAAATACATAGTATGTTCTGACAAGGCTGATGTATGTCAATGTGAGCCCTGTGCATACTTAAACAATGACAGCTTTGAAGTATTATTCATCCAGCCTCACAGACAGAAATCTTTCAGCTTTAATGGATATATATATAAAAAAATGTGCTTTGGTGCCAAGCTGGGGATTCAGGTTAGTTGATGTTTTCTCTTTTCGTTTGCATATTGGAGCAATTATGGGGAGAACCCCCCACCCTCCCTCCCCGTCCCTCCCGCCCTCCTTCTGTTAGATTTGGATCATTCTGAAGTCCAATCTAATTTCCAACCAGCTTTCTGAGGCAAGTTGATCACGATGTCTTTAACTTACCTCATATCCCCATATGGAAACACTTTGCAGTTCAGAAGAAGGGCTATATCATATAATGGATACTGAGCTATGAGTCCTTCAGCAAATAATGTACCAACAGAAAATCCATCTGAGGCATTCTGAATGAAGTTAAAACAATTCCATGCAAGGCAGATGTTTTTGCTGCTCTTGTCCATTCCTTTATTAGTTGATACATCCTGTTAATATCATACATGTGGTCCACAGATTTATAATATCTACAAAATATAATCTTCACCCTGAGGATTTCTTGATTTATCCTGTGCAGGAGCTCCACGTATTGAATGCATGACACCTGGGATTATACCTCCCCCCTCCACACACACACATTCTGACATTAACTTGCTGAAATTATTATGTGCTGTTCTTGAATTTCCGTGAGAATGTTGTGAACTTTTTCTCCTTATGTGCAAATTGTAGAACAGCCGCACATTTTTGTTGTTGTACATTTAATAGCCGTTGATATTTAAACAGCACTCTTTAGGTGCATGGGCGCTGACAAGTGTTAATGGGAAAAAGTTTCCATGGTGCATGCCAATTCTAAACTCTTCCACCCAGAAAGGTCTGGCGGCGACACTTGAGAAAATGGGTAGACGAGTCAACTGCCCTCTGTGATCATTCATGGACAACTCAGCATCAGCACAGGCAATACCAACTTAATCAAATCTACAATGTATTTAAGGTGAAAATACTTGAAGACCAAAGGCTACAGTCAAATACATCTGGATAGAGGGTACACAGCAAATCCTGTGAGATTGGATTAGATTTGCATGGCCCCATTGGCTCGCAGAGCGGCATTCTCCGTTGGCCTCAGGCATGATCTTACGAGCCTCGGGCGGGTGTGCTGGTAAATTTCCGGCCAAAGAGTCAGTACGTCGGGTGGGATTTTCCAGCCGCGCTCGCCTCAGCGCCAGAAATTCCCACTCAAGGTCAACAAACCTTTGCATGGTCTGCCGAATTTTCTGTCCCGCCCGCTCCGATTCTCAAGTTTGTTAGACACTGAGCAAAGATGTGAATAACATTGAACTATTTTCCTTATGGATGGGCAATATTGAGACATCACCTCCTGGCAGCAAATCAGAATTTAGCAAACAAAAGCTTGGAAGATGCCAATTTCACCTTTGGCTAATTTCTGATTGGAATGAGGGCATTTTCTCTTTTCCTTTTCCCCATTAATGTGGGCGGCACGGTGGCACAGTGGTTAGCACTGCTGCCTCACAGCGCCCGGGACCCGAGTTCGATTCTCAGCTTGGGTCACTGTCTGTGTGGAGTCTGCACATTCTCCCTGTGTCAGCGTGGGTTCCCTCCGGGTGCTCCGGTTTCCTCCCACAGTCCAAAGGACGTGCTGGTTAGATGCATTGGACATGCTAAATTCCCCCTCAGTGTACCCGAACAGATGCTGGAGTGTGGCGACTAGGGGATTTTCACAGTAACTTCATTGCAGTGTTAATGTAAGCCTACTTGCGACACTAATGAATAAATAAATAATGCTTCAGTAGCATAGATTAGCAGATGCAGAAATAGTGACCAAACAGAGGCAAAGTTAACACTTCCAAATTAAGAGGCTGTACCGGTTGACACATATTTGCGCATTATCACATTAACTTAACCAGATTGGCAAGCAGGGTGAGTATGGGGCCAAGCCCCTCTCCACCTCCCCAACAATGGGGATCAAACACATCCACAAATCAGGACTTAGGCACAAATCAAAGAGCAAGGAAGGAAAGAGAAGGGTCTTAAGAGGTTAGAAACCTGGCTCAATGGAATTGGAAGATGGAATGCTGTGTGCAATGTTGGAGGGAAGACAATCAGAAATAACCCCTGATTGAGCTGTAACAAATACATAATCAGTTCCACCTGAACAATTTTCCATAACATCTGCACAGAGGTTGAATGTGATGATAATTCTATCTGGCGCCGGCATTTAAGGATATGGAGGGAATTCTGCAACATATTTAAAGGGCTCTTCACAGGGAAACCCAGCAAGTGATGAAATTGTATTGGCAAAGACATTGGAAACCACATCAATCCACCAAGCAATCAGTGTGCAGTATGGTAATATTTCAGAGCATTCCCAAAGCTTTGGGGAATGTCAGAATTCCTGCAGCATCAATCAGAAACAATTTAGATGATGAGCATTATAATGATTCAGTGGGTAGCATGCTTATCCCGAAACCAGAAGGTTGTGGGTTCAAATCCCACTCTAAACCATACAATGCAGAGCTAGGTTGGCATGTCTGAGTAGCACTGAGCCAGTGTTTTGCTCATTCAGACTAAAATCTCTCAATGCCTGTCCTCAGCTGAATTTAAAATGTCCAATATTACGAGTCAAAATTGAGCAGGGGAGCTCTCCCAGTGCTTTTGTTAATGTTTATTCTTCCACCGACATCTAAAGGAGAATGCCTGGTAATTATCACATCGCTGCTTGAGGGATTTTGCAGTGCACAACAGGGACTAAAAAACACCAATGGAAGATTTGATCTAAGATGTTGTACTTGCTTCTGGAATGTCTTGGTTAAGCCGGCATTTATTGCCCAACCTATTTGTCATAGAGTCATCCAGTACAGAAGAGATCCCATTGGGCCACCGAGTCTGCACTGATAAAACCACACTCAATCTATATGAATCCCACTTTTCAGCACAAGGCCCATAGCTTGGATGCTATGACATTTCAAGTGCTCCTCCATGTACTTCTTAAAGGTTTTGGTGTATCCCACCTCTACCACCTTCCCAGGCAATGCATTCCAGATTCCCACCATCCTCTGGGCAGGGTTTTACGATTTCGCTCGTCCCGAAATTGTGAAATCCCGCCTGAGGTCAATGGACCTTCCCTTTGTCCGCGTCTGGGTGAAAACATTTTCCCTCAAATCTCTGCTCGACCTCCTGCCCCTCACCTTAAAATTATACCCCCTCATCATTGACCCTTCAACTGAGGGGAACAGTTGCTTCTTATCCAGACAACGCTCGCTCTGATGAAGGGTCATCTAGACTCGAAACATTGGTTCTATTCTCTCCCCACAGATGCTGTCAGACCTGCTGAGATTTTCCAGCATTTTCTGTTTTTGTTTCAGATTCCAGCATCGGCAGTATTTTGCTTTTATGCTTCTTATCCCTCATGTCAATACCCTCATAATCTTATACACCTCAATCAGGTTTCCCCTCAGCTTTCTCTGCACTAAAGAAATCAACTCAAGCCTATCCAGCCTCCCTTCATAGCTTAAATGCTCCATCCCAAGCAACATCCTGGTAAATCTTATCAGCACCCTCTCCAGTGCAATCACATCCTTTCTGTAGTGAGGTGGGTCGCTTGGCTGGATGGCCAGTTTGTGATGCAGAGATAAAGACAAGTGTCCCATATGCTTTCCTTAACTACCCTATTAACCTGTCCTGCTGCCTTCAGGGATCTGGACAAGCACAAGGTCCTTCTGTTCCCCTGAACTTCCTAGTGTCCTGCCATTCAGTGTCCTTCAGAATGTGGTGGTGAGCCGCCTTCTTGATTGATTTATTATCCACAACCCGACTGGGTGTGATAGGACTTCAGAACATTTGATCTAATCCATTGGTTGTGGAGTTCTTTAGCTCTGTCCATAGAATGCCTCTTCCAATGTTTAACATGCATGTAGTTCTTTGTTGGAACTTCTGCAGATTGGCATGTTATATTTAGGTATGCCTGGTGATCCTCTTGGCCTGATGGGGCAGCATGGTGGCACAGTGGTTAGCACTGCTGCCTCACAGTGCCAGGCACCCAGGTTTATTTCTGGCTTCGGGTGACTGTGTGGAGTCTGCACATTCTCCCTGTGTCTGCGTGGGTTTCCTCCGGGTGCTCTGGTTTCCTCACACAGTCCAAAGATGTGCGGGTTATGTTGATTCATCATTGTAAATAGCCCCTTAGTGTGAGGGGGAATAGCAGGATAAATAAGTGGAGTTACGGGGATAGGGCCTGCGTGGGATTGTGGTCGGTGCAGACTCGATGGGCCAAAAGGTGTCCTTCTGCACTGTAGAGATTCTATGATTCTATGATCTCCTCCATGTTTCATTGAACCAGGATTGATCTCCTGGCTTTGTGGTAATGGTAGATTGAGGGGTATGCTAGGCCATGAGATTACTGATTCGAGTTGAATGCAATTCTGCTGCTTCTGATGGCCCACAGCGCTTCATGGATGTCCAGCCTTGAGTTGATAGATCTCTTCTGAATCTGGTACATTTAACACAGTGGTAGTGCCATACAACATGACCAAGACTGTCCTCAATGTGAAGGTGGGGCTATCTCTTCACAAGGACTGAGCAGTGGTCACTCCAATCAATACTGTTGTGGACAGATGTATCTGCGCCAGGTAGATTGATGATTCCAAGGTCTAGTAGATTGTTTGCCTCTTGGTGGCTTACTCACCATCTGTTGCAGGCCCAGCCTGCCAGATATGTCTCTTAAGAGTCATAACTGGTGCTCCTAAGCCACTCTTACTAATAGGAATTGAAGTTCCCCACGCATAGCACATTCTGTGCCCATCATAGAATCTCTACAGTGCAGAAGGAGGCCAGCCAGCCCATCTAGTTAGTGCCGACTCTCCAACAGAGCACTTTGCCTAGTGTTTCTCCCACCTGGTGTTCAATATGGAAAAGTATTGATTCATCAGTTGAGGTTGAACAGCTGGGGGTAATTGGTTGGAGATTCCCTTGCGTACGTTTCCTGGGGCACAACACCAATGTTGAAGACTTCCAGGGCTATTCTCACCTGGCAGTATGCCACTGTGCCACCACTTTTAGTGGGTCTATTCTGCCAATGGAGCAGGACATATTCAGAGATGGCAATGAGAAATCTGGGACATTGGCTGCAAGTTATGATTCTGTGACAATTTTGTGACCCTTTAGGGTGAGAGGGGAGAGATACAAAAGTGTCCAGAGGGGCAATTTTTTCACACAGAGGGTGGTGAGTGTCTGGAACAAGCTGCCAGAGATAGTAGTAGAGACGGGTACAATTTTGTCTTTTAAAAAGCATTTAGATAGTTACATGGGTAAGATGGGTATAGAGGGATATGGGTCAAATGCGGGCAATTGGGATGAGCCTAGGGATTTAAAAAAAAGGGCGGCATGGACAAGTTGGGCCGAAGGGCCTGTTTCCATGCTGTAAACCTCTGTGACTCGATGACTCTATTATATGTACAGCCTTGTTCCAAAAACTGTGCAAAGACAAGCCTGGCTGGTCACTGTAACCTTAGTGGTGGGGAACCTTCTAGAAATGGGGACTGCGTGGCCCGCAAAGGATTGGCCCTTTAAAGGAGATTTGTTACCACACAATACATGGCCGCATGTTAATGTTAAGGTTTATTTATTAGTCACAAGTAAGCCTTACATTAACACTGCAATGAAGTTACTGTGAAAGTCCCCTAGTCGCCACTGTCCAGTGCCTGTTCGAGTCAATGCTCCAAACCAGCACGTCTTTCAGAATGTGGGAGGAAACCCACACAGGGGAGAACATGCAAAATCCACACAGACAGTGACCCAAGGCAGGAATCGAACACAGGTCCCTGGCATTGTGAGGTGGTATTGCTAACAACTGTGCCACTGTACTTCCCCTGCTATACATTTCAGTGCACTGGAATATGATAGTTAACCTTCTCTGCCAAATCCTGGGCCTTGTTGCCATTCACCTAGCTATTTGGCAATGAAAGGTGCACTCCAGTTCATAGGGGGTTCACATTCCCCCCAATGGGAGTATTTAGTGATGCTGAACCAGGATCGAACACTTATTGAAACCTCAAACATTAGCAGTTGACAAGAGCAGCCAAGGAGTCTGGGTATTCAAAAATGTATGCCTGTCTTTTATCATGGGGAAGCGTTGATCCCCTGTGCAACTCCCTTTGGTGACAGGAATTGACTAGGAAAGTCAAGCGTTTGACACAAACATTGAATTTTGTGATTACAACACTGTATATTGTGCTGAAATCTCAACACGTTCCATCACTACCCTGCAACATCAATGTTCTTTTTTTCAGTTCTTTCAACAGTTGAACGTTAATGGAGATATTGTTCGAAATTAAATGAATTTGAAACGCTAAACAACATCTTGATAGGGCTGCAACACACTTCATTTGACATTAACGATCTGCTATTTTGTTTTTGAAAATTAAGAGGTTTAATTTCCTTTGGTACCAGACTCGTTAAGGCAACAAGCTTTGTGATATTTTAATGTGGCTGTTATTTTAAAACAGTACGCTAATGATTCTAAAGCACCGTATTAACCAGCCTACTAGTTAAAAAGGAAAAGTTAACACCTTAAGTGCTGCTAGTTCAGGCAGTAGCCAGAGGGAACTGAAATGAGGGCACATATCATCATGAGTGCATTAAAAAAAACCTGGAAAATATTAACTGGAGTGTACAGGACTGGAGTGTCAAGCTGCAATCTAATTAATTTTGCAATGTTTTGCCACAAAGATTGGACGGGTGGTTAACAGTGAGGCGGAGTGTCTTGGGCTATGAGAAGATATAGACGGAATGGTCAAACGGGCCAATAAATGGCAGATGAAATTTAACCCCAAAAAATGTGAGGTGATACACTTTGGAAGGAGTAATTTGACAAGAAAGTGTTCATTGAATGGTAGGACACTAGGAAGTTCTGTGGAATAAAGGGAACTTGGCGTGTTTGTCCACAGGCCTCTGAAACTGGAAGGGCATGTTAGTAGGGTGGTGAAAATGGCATGTGGGCACTTGCCTTTATCAATCGAGGCGTAGATTACAAAAGCAAGGAAGTCATGTTGGTGTTGTATAGAACTTTGGTGAGGCCTCTGCTAGAGTACCACATGCAGTTCTGGTCACCACAGTATCGGAAGGATGTGATTGCACTGGAGGGGGTGCAGAGGAGGTTCACCAGGATGCTGCCTGGGATAGAACATTAAAGTTATGAAGAGAGGTTGAGTAGGCTTGCTTTGTTTTTGTTGGAGCAGAGAAGGCTGAGGGGTGACCTGATCGAGGTGTACAAGATTATAAGAGATATGGACAGAGTGGGTCAGTCATGAAGGGACATAGGTTCAATGTGAGGGGCAGGAGGTGTAGGGGGGATGTGAGGAAAAACCTTTTTACCCAGAGGGTGATGACAGTCTGGAATGCGCTGCCTGGGAGGGTGGTAGAGGCGGGTTGCCTCACATCCTTTAAAAAGTATCTGGATGAGCACTTGACACATCATAACATTCAGGACTATGGGCCAAGTGCTGGCAGATGGGATTAGGTGGGAGTTCAAGTATTTCTAATGTGTCGGTGCAGACTCAATGGGCCAAAGGGACTCTTCTGCGCTGTATGATTCTATGATATAATAGTGGAGGTGATATCAATAACAAAATGCATTGAAAAAGCCCCTTTCATGTGGCAAAACACCCAAGGCACTTCCTGGGGACGTCTGGTAACAATGGACAAGGTGAGACCAGCTGGACCATCGCCTATCCCATCCCGGCACAAAGCATCGTCGACACATCATTATTACCATTTAAGAAGCAGCTCGATACTGAGATAGGAGGGCATTAAACCGATTCCAGGTGGATGAGCAAATGGTCACCCTCATCTGTGATCAGGTGAACGGGTTACAGGCTGGTTTAGTTCTGCTTGGTGAATTGGGACATGAGTTTTTAAAAATTCATTTGTAGACATGTGGCTGGCCAACATTTCTTGCCTATCCCTCGTTGTCCTTGAACTGAGTGGCTTGCTAGGCCATTTCAGAGGGAAGTTGAAAGTCAACCAGCTGTGGCTCTGGAGTCACATGTAGACCAGACCAGGTAAGGATAGCAGATTTCATTCTCTAAAGGACATTAGTGAACCAGATGGGTTTTTCCGACAATCAATAATGGTTTCATGGTCACCAGTAGATTCTTAATTCCAGATTTTTTTATTGAATTCAAAATCTATCACCTGCTATGGTGGGATTCAAACCCGCGCTGAGTTTCTGGATTAATAGTCTAGTGATGATACCACTAGGCTCTTTGGGGATTGGGTACATGGGATGGGGAAATTCCAGCCATGTTTATGTCATGCAAGAGTAACCATTAAATCATGGGTATGAAAGGGGGCCTTGGACTATGAATGATGCATTCGTGATGTGAGGCAGATGGAGGGAAAGCAAGTAATCCTTCGGGACTATGAAGAATCAAACAAAAGAGCACTAAAGTCAGGATGTTTAGAGCTGCCGCATCTCAATAGTTAGAATATGGTTTTGGCTCTCACATGTAGGGTGGAATTTTCCTGTCCCACCCGCCATGGGAATCGTAGTGAGTGGGACTGGACTATGCAAAGGTCCGTTGACCTCAGGTGGGATTTTCCAGTCTTGGGGCGAGCACGGCCAGAAAATCCCACCCGTAGGTTTGAATGTTATGTGTCCCTGGTGAGCGTGTTTCCCAGTTTGTGTAATTGCTCCTTATGGCATTTCAATATTATTCTGGTAAAACAGTTGTCTTGTCCCATTATATTCTGAACTTCAAACTATTTTTTAATACTTTAAAATAGACTGCAAAATGATGCCTCGCTGAGAATCACCCCGAAACCGCTCCTCTATCCCAAGAGGGAACAAAAGGAACATTCCTGACTACTGTGATATCAATTCCATTTCCTGAAACCAATTCAAAAAGGATATTCTATAATTGAACGGGTCATTCAAACGCTCTGGGCAGAATCCTAAGCCCACTCTTGCTGTCTGCAGGAATGACAGCGGACCTGGAAATTGCAAATCTCGCCAGCAAGATTGTGATTTCCGATTTTTACCATCCCTCTCTGGAATCATAACCATAATGTGTGTGAACCCAATTTCAATAGATTCTAATATATTTCCATTAAAATTAAAAAAAAACCCTGCCATATATTGACCCCCTGCAGTATCTTCATATGTCGGCGAGGTTTACGACAGGTTCACCCAGACATGATCCTGTTCTGGGATCCCCCCAAGGGGCAGAAAGGTGATTATAGCCCCTTTGGGAGGGGGGGGGGGTGGGAAACATGGCAAGGCAGTGCCCTGGCAATGCCATCTCATAAGAAGTTTAACAACACCAGGTTAAAGTCCAACAGGTTTATTTGGTAGCAAAAGCCACACAAGCTTTCGGAGCTCCAAGCCCCTTCTTCAGGTGAGTGGGAATATTGGAGCTCCGAAAGCTTGTGTGGCTTTTGCTACCAAATAAACCTGTGGACTTTAACCTGGTGTTGTTAAACTTCTTACTGTATTTACCCCAGTCCAACGCCGGCATCTCCACATCATGAATGTCACCTCGACCAGTATATTTAGACCCAGCCCTTCTACAGGATAGTGTAGTCAAACACCACCATTTTCTGGAACAAAGGACTCTGAACAAATCACATGATGAGGAAACATTTTGTTGTGTGATAATAAATAACTTTCTTTCTTTCAAAAGTCGCAAAATTCTTGCTGCTGGAGTTATTTAATTGGGATAAGCATGCTGGGTATAAGAAAACATACAAATGGATCATGGACAGTAAGAAGGAACACATGCATTTTGCTCATGGCACCATGGTGCATTACTCCCAAGGCCAGTACAACCTTCCTATTATGTAATGATTAGAACAAGTCTCAGTGCCCCAGATGTGCTCAATCCAGCACATAGAATTCCTTAAGGATTACTTCTTAAGGGATGTGGCAGCGTACTGTTATTGTCACTGGACGAATAATCGGAATCCAGGGTAATGCTCTGGGGACCCAGGTTCAAATCCAACTATAGCAGATGGTGAAATATGAATTCTGGAATTAAGTCTACAGATGACCATGAACCCATTGTTAATTGTCGTAAAACCCATCTGGTTTACTGAAGGAAATTTGCCATTCTTACCTGGTTTGGCCTACATGTGACTCCAGACCCACAGCAATGTGGTTGACTCTTAAATACCCCCTCAAGGGCAATTAGGGATGGGCAATAAATGCTGGCCAGTCAGCGACGCCCATAACCATGAAAATTAAATATCCACTTGTCTTAACCTTGTAAACTTAATTCTTTCTAACTTGCTGAACTAAGTTTCAGGGAAAATACGTGAATGCCATTTCTTTTCACAATAGAATCATGGAATCTACAGTGCAGAAGGAGGCCATTCAGCCCATTGAGTCTGCAACGACAACAATCCTATCCCCATAACCCCACATATTTACCCCCATAATCCCCCTGACAAGGGGTCAATTTAGCATGTCCAATCAATCTAACCCCCACATCTGTGGGGGGAAACTGGAGCACCCGGAGGAAACCAATGCAGACGCGGGGTGAACGTGCAAACTCCACACAGACAGTTATCCAAGGCCAGAATTGAACCCGGGTCCCTGGCGCTATGAGGCAGCAATGCTAACCACTGTGCTACCATGCCACTCATGCTAATGTAACTTAGTGGAGCATAACCTATTTCTCCTGTGACCTACTTACTGTTCCAAAGATATCTGTAATAAGCCAACTGCCTATTAATAGAAGGTAGATTATTGATCCCAGCTCTAACTGTAGACATCGGGTCATCATATTTCACAATCTATGCTGTGGGAACCTTTTCTTAACAATTCTTGTTCCTATCAATAACTATTTAACATTTATGGACAATCTGACCACAACACACTTTCTCCCAACAATTAACATGGGCAAGTGATGAGCTCTTAATGAATCATATATATCTTAGCCTGGACATAGAAACATAGAAACTAGAAGCAGGAGTAGGCCATTCAGCCCTTCGAGCCTGCTCCGCCATTCATTTTGATCATGGCTGATCATCAAATTAAGTATCCTGATCCCTCCTTCCCCCCATATCCCTTGATCGCCTTTAACCCCAAGAGCTATATCTAATGTCTTCTTAAAATCAGGCAATGTTTTAGCCTCACCTACTTTCTGTAGTAATGAATTCCACACATTCATCACCCACTAGGTGAAGAGATTTCTCCTCACCTCCAGTTCTGGACACCACCAGGCAGGAGAGTTGTAGTATTTTGCATTCCATTCTTTGCCCAAATATTTAAGAAATTATCTCTTAAAATATACCTGAATGAGTCTTGACATAAACAGAGAGCTTCCTGTCATATTGGGATGTGAAAACACTTGATTACTCAGTTTGCCTTATGCTATTGTTTCCATAAATGTTCTGAGTTGCAGAAATCCTTTCTTGAACATGGCCAGAATTTCTGTTTGGTAATCAACGGGTTCTGATGCCATGGTCATTAAGGCAGTAATATCTTGTGCTATTTTAACATTGCTGTTTCCACATTCGATTTCCATCTTTGTGTTTGCTGACAATGATTTTTAAAATTCTTATCATTGTGTTTAAATCTATCTGTGGGCTTATCCTCCCCCCTGGCTTTGTAACTTACTCCAGTCCGACAATTCCGGTCTCTTGGGCATCCCTGATTTTCACCACCCCCTTATCCTGCCTTTAGCTGCTTATTGCCTAAACTCTGGATTTTCCCTTCTCTCTCGCCTCTCTACCTCCCTCCCCTCCTCTACGGGACCACTCAGAAGCTATGGGAGGGTGGTTTTACTGTGTTCATGACAAGCACAAACAGTGACATGACCGCAAAATCACGTGAGAGTTGGGAAATATGGGCTGGAATTCTCCCATCCCGCCCGTCACTGGAATTCTAGCGGGCAGGGGGTGGACCATGGAAGTCGGGCAGAATCTCTGTTTTTCAGGCGAGTGCGGCCAGAGAATCATGCCCAAGATTCTCACCAGCCTTGTTTCAACCTTGTCCCTGAGATGCTGGCACACCCATTGAGGTGATCAAGATGGCATACCAAAAATGTGTCACCTAGACCATTGTATAAAGTGATAAGGTGCAAATGAGATGAGCGATCCAAAGCAGCTCTGCACTCCAATCGCTGATGTGTCAGACTTATGACCAATCACTGGTTCATGGTCAATGAGTGGAAGCACTTTGGCCTTTAATGAATGGCATTCATGGTGTACACATGACTGGCCTTCATTGAGGAATACCATGTGTGATGTAGCTATGACTCTATTGCCTGCATTTATAAAGTCTCTATTCTGAGGGTTTACTCCAGCCCTTCATCTTTACGCTACCATTGCTCCATATTTATAAAGGAGGTAAATTTATGAAGGCTTGCCTGTGTCGCATGAGCACAAGTATAGGCCAGATGGGCCGAGTGGCCTGTTCCCGTGCTGTAACATTCTGTGTAACATTCTCAGCTGCCCTTATCCTAAGTCACGGCAAGTGCCACCACGGGCAGGATGGGAGATTTCGTCCTCCCTCTTTGAGCAAGCTTTGCGCAATCTCAAATCTCCTCATGTGAGCGGCTGGAAGATTTTGTTCGATAGTATCCCTGTGAAGCACTCTGGAGGTTTCACCATATGAAAGGCGTCATATAAATCCAAGTTGTTTTTGTTGTTAATAACACTGCGAAAGGATAATGCACCTTCCAAGTTTCATTACATAACATACTCAGACTGCTTATTCTGCTGACAGCATAAATGGCACAGCACTAAAAAAAAACAAATCCAATACATCCCACTTAATCTAATCAATTATTCTGTCAGACAGAGCTCTTGTAACAGCATATGTTGTGCTGAATAACTGTGTACAGAGCCTGTTATCTAAAAGAGCAGGGGTTAAGTAGACATGCAGCTTTCAGACAGTTGACTAGCTTGAGCTGTTTGAGTGTTTGACTAATCAGACTGGTCTCCGGGCGGCCTGTCTCTCAGACTTGCTTGGGTTGTTAGAGGGTCACAGAGGAAAGCTGGTTGGATCCCATTTAGCCCAGTCTTAAGCAGCAGTGACAGTGATGGGAGAGCAGTAAAGAACTGGAGGGCCATATGTCCTTGTGAAGTAGGGCATTGCAGTGACTTGTATTTACATAGTACCTTGTAATATTTTTATTTATTAGTGTTACAAGTAGGCTTACATTAACACTGCAATGAAGTTACTGTGAAATTCCCTGAGTCGCCACAGTCCGGCGCCTGTTTGGGTCAATGCACCTAACCAGCACACCTTTCAGACTGTGGGAGGAAACCGGAGCACCCGGAGGAAATCCACGCAGACACAGGGAGAACGTGCAGACTCCGCACACACAGTGGCCCAAGCCAGGAATCGAACCCCTGTCCCTGGTGCTGTGAGGCAGCAGTGCTAATCACTGTGCCACCATGCTGCCCATGAGTGTAGCATATTAAACATTCTTAGGCATGCACAGAAGTGATTATCCAACAGACATTGTCACTGAGCCACACAAAGAGATTGAGAACAAGTGACCAAATGCTTAGTTAAGATGTGGGATTTTGAGGAACATCTTAAGGTGGACAGAGAGGTTTTGCTGTCGGAGGAGGCGGGGGAAGCAGGGGAATTCCAGGGCGTGTGGGCAAGGCCAACTGAGGTCATCTCCACCGACTGCAGGACAAAGAAAATCTGTGATGTTCCAGAACTGGAAGAGCATGGAGATCTCAGGGGACTGCAGGGCCATTAAAGATTATAGGGGCAGGGCGCAGGGAGGCAGTCGAGGGATTTGAAAACAAGGATGAGAATTTTAAAATCGAGGAGTTGGCAGATCCAGAGTCAGTCTAGCTCAATGAACACAGGTGATGGGTGAATGGACTTGTTGTGACTTAGGATATGGGCAGCTGAGAATGTGACACAGAATGTTACAGCACAGAAATAGGTCGCTCGGCCCATCTGGTCTCTACTTGTGTTCATGCTGCACACAAGCCTCATCACACTTTATTGCCCTCCTATTCAAATATAGAGCAACGGTAGCATAATGATGACGGGTTGGATTTAGTGCTCCGTCGCTGGCGGGTTTGAAGGCAGGGGAGCATATTAAATCCAGTGGGTGGCCTGTCCTCCTCATGCCCACCCCCAGTTGCTCCCCCGTCCCCATCCCCGTCCCCATCCCAACTGTTATACCAGCCTGCCTGTGGGCCAATTGAGGCCCTTAAGTGAGCAATTAATGCAACTGATAAAATGACATATGCTGGAATTTTACCACCTCACCCGCCCGAGGCTCGTAAGATCCCGCTGGAGGCCAATGGAGAATGCCGTTCTGCAAGCCTCGCCCACCCCGATTCTTGGGCGGGTGGGGCGGTAAACTTCCAGCCATAGTATTCACAAAGTGGAAATGCAGGGCAAACAAATCCAGAGCTCTCTCAATGGCAAAAAAGGTAGAGTTTACAATGAGAAGTCAAAGGATGGGATTTGGAGCCCAGACGTGTGTGGGATCGTTGGTGGGGGAAGCAAAATCCAGAGAAAACCGGAAATTGTGAATCTCTCCAGCTGGGTCATGATTTTTGATTTTTCCTGCCCCGCGCCGGATACAGAGGTGTGAACCTAATTTTAATAGATTTTAATCAATTTAAAGTTAATTATCTAATCCCCTCACAAAATATTCATCCCTTGCCGATGTGACATTATGCCAGCATGTTTTCAACAGATTTAACCAGACAGAAACCTGTCGAGGGGACAGACCCTCTGAGGGCGCAAAAGTTAACCCCCAAGGAAGACAGCAAGCCACAGGATAAGGGCAAACCATCACAGGGGAAGCAAGGGTTGGACGTGGGTCGAAAGAAAAGCTACAGAGCACAAAGAACAGGGGACAAGTCCTCTCTCTGTCCAACCCCAAAAAAGCTAAAAAAAACCTTTCTGCCCTTACTCGGTCCGTATCCCTCCATTCCCTCCCTGTAAATGTACCCATCCAGATACCTCTTAAATGTTGCTAATGTGCCTGCTTCCTCCACCTCTGGCAGCGCGTTCCAGGCACTCACCCCTCTCTGCATGAAAAACTTCCCCCGCCCATCTCCCTTAAACTTCCCCCTCTAACCTTGAACCTGTCCCCCTTGTAATTGACGCTACCACCCTTGGAAAAAGCCTCTGACTATCTCATAATTTTTGTAGACCTCTATCAGGTCTCCCCTCAGCCTCCGTCTTTCCAGTGAAAACAATCCGAGTTGATTCAACCTCTCCTCATTGTCAACACCCTCGAGACCAGGCAACATCCTGGTGAACCTTCTTTGCACTCTCTCCAAAGCTTCCACATCCTTCTGGTAGTGTGGTGACCAGAACTGCACGCAATACTCCAAATGCGGCATAACCAAGGTTTTCTATAGCTGCAACGTGATTTCCCATTTGTTCCATTTGTCCTCTTTCAGATGGATGTAAGTACTTCCATGGCACTATTTCAAAGGAGGGCAGAGATCTTTCCTCAATCAAAAAAAAATCTTGTCATTATCACATTGCTATTTGTGTGGTCTCACAGTACACAAATTCGCTATCAAGTTTCTTACATTTACAAGAGTGATGACACTTTATAAAGTATGTCTTTGACTCGAAAGCATTGTGATTGAGATGGATGTTATCAAAATGCACATTCTTTCCTTTCTTCTCATTGGACAGAAAACGCAGACCTTGGATCCTTTTCCCATCAGATATTAAGCAACCTGGTCGAATACATTGGCGATTTAACAAGAGTGAACATGGAGAGAGTTGATACTGAGAACTGCTCCATGTAGTCATCTTAAATTAATCATTCAGCTATTTCAGCAGAGTTGCAACCTGATCCAAATAAATGATTAATGTGCCTTCTAAGATCAAGTCAAATGGAAAATGCACGTAAAAATCATTGATTGTTTGTATGCTAATATCCAGTTGTGTCATTTCGAGATTTAAGGACAGTAGAAATAGGAGCTGGAGTAGGTCATTCAGTGAGAACAAATGGATAAACTCAGTTTGTTCTCACTGGAATGACAGAGGCTGAGGGGTGACCTGATAGAGGTTTATAAGATTATGAGTGACATGGACAGATGCTCTTTCGTAGGATAGAAAGGTCAAGTCCTAGGGGACATAGGTTTAAAGTGTGTAGGGAAAAGTTTGGAGGAGATGTGCGAGGCAAGTCTTTAACATAGAGAGTGGTGAATGTCTGGAACACGCTGCTCGGGGAGGTGGTGAGAGCAGGCATGATAGCGGCATTTAAGGGGCAACAAGTCAAATACATGAATAGGATAGGAATGGAAGGATACGGACTTCGTATGTGCATACGGTTTTAACTTAGGCAGGCATCATTATCGGTGCAGGCTTAGAAGGCCAAAGAGCGTGTTCCTGTGCTGTACTGTTCTTTGTTCTTTGTTCAGCCCCTCAAGCCTGCTCTGCTATTCAATATGATCATAGCTGATCTGATTGTCACCTCAACTCCACTTTCCTGTCTGTCCTTTAACTCCTGACTTCAGAATGTATCAAAAATCTGTCTCACTCAGCCTTGACTATGTTCAAAGATCACTGCTGGCTGCCGGGGGGGGGGGGGGGGGGGGGGGAAGAGAATTCCAATGACTAATGAGCCACCGGGGAAAGAGATTCCTCCCCACCTTTATCTTGAATGACCTCTTATAACTGTGTCCCCCGGTTCTAGATTCTTCCATGAGGGGAAAACCTCTTCTCAACACTGACCCAGTAAAGCCACCTCAGAACCTTACATACTTCAATAAGAATTTGATTGCAACGTTTGTTCTTGTTCGAGCATGAAAGAATTAATAATCACACAAGGTTAAAAATCACATAAGCTGATGTGAGAGAAACCAAACCCTGATAGCGGTTTACAAGATTATGACAGGCTTGGATAGAGTGGATAGTCAGAGTCTTTTTCTCAGGGTCCAAGGGTCAATTACTCGGGGGCATAGGTTGAAAGTGAGAGGGGGAAAGTTTAAAAGAGATGTAAGGGGCAAGTTTTTCACACAGAGGTTGGTGGATGCCTGGAATGTGCTGCCAGAGGAGGTGGTGGAAGCAGATTCTATAACAACCTTCAAGAGGCATTTGGACAGATGGATGAATCGGCAGGGAATAGAGGGATATGGACCATGTAGAGGCAAGAAAATATTAGACTAGAGAGGCATCTGTGTCGGCACAGACTTGGTGGACCGAAGGGCCTCTTCCTGTGCTGTACTGTTCTTTGTTCTTTGTTCAGTTGAACCAGCTAAGTGCCAAGGCCTAGGTACAAGGGAGGAAACCCTAGAATATAGGTTTATATATCTAACAAAGCCCCTTCACCTGAAAGAATTCATTAAATCAGTCATCTGGACATGGGAAAGGTCATTGGTATTTACAAACCCAGACACAAGCCCGGATGCTAAGGACAACTTGTAACAATAACAAATTAGGTCAGCGAACATTATGAAACATTTACAGTGATTGGCTATTATAATTAAGTAGGCGTGCAACAGTTGTGATTGGTTTTAATATTTGTACCTTATGCATGATGTAACTCTAATCAATAGTTGTGAGTGGATTGAGATAACTCCTATACCTTGATTGGTATATGTTAATTAATTGTAATTAAATCTGAAAATATATCTGCTTGTGTATGACTGCACTCTGGACTCTGGCTGGCCGCAGCTGACATTCCAGAGTCCTAGCTATATAACATGATTAAACAGCAGCCGCGAAAACTCCGTGTCTTGCTCTGGCTACCTCAAGGGACCAACGTTGCAATAAATTAAAAGGCTGAACACCAAAAATCCTCATAACAGAGCAAAATAGATTAAGAGGAGATTTAGTTTTTTTTTCAATTATGAAGAGTCATATAAGTAACTATAAGGAGAAAATGTTTACACTGGTGGGAGATTTTGATTGAGAGAATACAGATTTAATACAGTTGGCAAAAGAACCAGAGGGGAGATGAGGAGATTATTTTATACATAGTAACCTGGTGTAAGCAGATTCAAATGTTACTTCAAAACCATAGAAAGCATTCTTTCTGGGTGTATCACAGCTTGGTATGGCTCCTGCTCTGCCCAAGACCGCAAGGAACTACAAAAGGTCGTGAATGTAACCCAATCCATCACGCAAACCAGCCTCCCACCCATTACCACTGTCTACACTTCCCGCTGCCTCGGCAAAGCAGCCAGTATAATTAAGGACCCCACGCACCCTGGACATTCTTTCCGTCTGGAAAAAGATATAAAAGTCTGAGGTCATGTACCAACTGACTCAAGAGTAGCTTCTTCCCTGCTGTTGTCAGACTTTTGAATGGGCTTATCTTGCATTAAGTTGATCTTTCTCTACACCCTAGCTATGACCATAACACTACATTCTGCACTCTCTCCTTTCCTTCTTTATGAACGGTATGCTCTGTGTATATATCGCGCAAGAAACAATACTTTTCATTGTATCCCAATACATGACAATAATAAATCAAATCAAATCAAAAAGAAAACTGGATAAATACTAGAAGGGTAAAATTTGTAAGGCTTTGGTAGAGAGCTGATGATTGGAGTGATTTGATAGTTATTCAAAGGGCTATCACAGTCACAGCAGGCTGAACAGCCACCTTCTAAGGAATTTGAATCTATGGCTGGAATTTCCCATAGATACAGCTGCCGGCAGTATCTTCTCATCCTTAAAGTTTCGCCAATGGCGAACCCTCGCCATGGGTATCCCGGGGCCACTGGGGGGGGGGGGGGGGGGGCGGGGGGTGGTGGGGGGGGCGGCGTGCATGTAATGGGAAACCGCATTGACAGCGGCGGGGCCTGAAGATCCCGCCACTGTGCAATGGTGGGTCACCTCCGCTGCCACGAGGCAGGGATACACGGAAAATCCCACCCTATGTGCGGAATTTTGTCAATTGACTTTTGGCTACTCTCTAAATTTTCCCATTCCGCCTGCAAGATAGGACTGCAGATAGGACAGGAAAATCCTGGCCTATGACTCAAGTTCCTTTCAAGTACAATTTCTCTCAGAGGGTCATGCGACTTTGAAACTGTACTAAACATTGGTAAGGCCACATTTGGAGTATTGCGTACAATTCTGGTCGCCCTGCTATAGGAAGGATGTTTTAAACTGGAAAGAGTGCAAAAAAAGTTTACAAGGATGTTACCGGGACTGTAAGGTTTGAATTATAAGGACAGGTTGAGTAGGTTGGGATGTTTTTCCCTGGAGTGTAGGAGGATGAAGGGTGATCTTATAGAGGTTTATAAAATCATGAGGGGCATAGATAAGGTGAACAGCCAAGGTCATTTCCCCAGAATAGAGTGGTCCAAAACTAAAGGGCATAGGTTTAAGGTGAGAGGGGAAAGATTTAAAAGGGGCCTGAGGGGCAACTTTTTCACACAAAGGCTGATGCATGTGTGGAATGTGCTGCCAGGGGAGGTGGTAGAGGCGGGTACAAGCACGACATTTGAAAGACATTTAGACAGGTACATGGATGGGAAAGATTTAGAAGGACATGGGCCAAATGCAGGCAAATGGGACTAGTTCAGTTAAGGAAATCTGGTTGGCATGGATGAGTTGGGCCAAAGGGCCTGTTTCTCTGCTGTATATCACGATGACTCTATGACCCTCAGAAACTGTGGAGATTGGATCATTGAATATTTTTCGAGCAGAAGTAGATAGATTCTTGACTAACAAGGAGATCGGGGTTAGCCGGATTGCGGAGTTGTGGCCACAATCAGATGAGTCGGTGATCTTATTGAATGGCGGAGCAGGTTCGAGGGGCCGAGTGGCCTATTCCTGCTCCTAACTCCTATGTTCATCTGGAAAAGCAACAGGAAGGTTACGGGACTATCAATGCAATGGAAGTTCGGCATAGTCTTAGTTTAATAAAATAGTGGAATTAGATGAATATGTAGGCCAATAAAATTTAATATCATTTCTTTAAACCATGCACTTAAAGTGAGTTATTCACCTGACATAGATTTATAACCAAAGTTGGCCTATGAAAGCAGATGACCGTTCAGTGACAGATCAAGGTGAAAAAAAACTACGCTAAGATCAGAATAATATATCCTTTAAATGACACATTTAATTGTTGATAGATCGCATCAATTTTTTTATTCCCAATGTCTAGCAACCAGATTAAAAGGAACAGGATCACTGAAGAGGATTTTAAAATGATCAATATACGGATTCATCGCCAGTTTAGAATCCTCTTGTTTTTGATGTTATCGCATGCTCACCGGTGTATATTAGGATATGAATATGACATTACAGTGTGCATAGAAAATATTAAAACAAACCCTTTCTTTCAAAATACTTAATTTTAGCGTGTGGTGTTCCAGCTCACTGTCAAATCTGTCAGAAGAGTTTCAATATTAATGCCCTCCTTAAAACATTTAAATCCAAGCCAAAAAAAAAAAGTTCTTTGACATAAATTAAATATGAATGTATGACTAAGAATTCATTAGCTCATTTCTATGCAAATTACTTTTCCTTATCTTATTATGAGTCCCGAGCAAAGAGAACTGTGCATGTCAATTAAAAGGAGCCAGAGGATTGGTGAGATGTATGATGGGGTGAATGAAGGCAAGGTTGACTACACGTTATGGTTAAATGTAAGTCAAACATCTGGTTGCAGATGAAGAATGATTGTTTTCAGTGGCATTCAGTAATTTAAATTAATTGTAAATGCTCGGATGAAGTGAGCAGTATTTGCTTTAAGATGGGTAGCTATAAAGTGCCACTCCACTTCGCTCATACTTCAGTCACTAACCAAATAATTGTTACTGGATGTGGATGAGGATGAAGCTTCTTTCCCAAGCCTTCGCCCTCTCCGCAAACCTCCCCACCCTCAAGTTCTTCTTATCTTGGCCTCTTTTGTTGTAAACGGGACACGTACAATTTAGTTCTGAAGTGGCCACTTCATGTGTTTTGAGAATGTATATCTTCCTGGAAACTGAAATTATTGCATGGGACTTAGATCTGTTGGGTTGTGAATCTACTGCAGTTTAATGGAAGTTGTCAGCCTCTCCACACTGTTATGACCAGCCCCAGGCAGCACAGTGGCACAGTGGTGAGCACTGCTGCCTAACAGCGCCAAGAACCTGGGCTCAATTCCAGCATCAGGTGACTGTCTGGGTGGAGTTTGCACCTTCTCCCCATGTCTGCGTGGGTTTCCTCCGGGTGCCCCAGTTTACCCCCACACTCCAAAGATGTGCAGGTTAGGTGGATTGGCCATTTTAAATTGCCCTTTAGTGTCCCGGCATGTTAGGTTAGGTGGATTAGTGGGGTAGTGCATTGGCCCTGCTAAATTCTCCCCCAGTGTACCCGAACGGGCATTGGCTGGATTGTGACGACTAGGGGGTTTTCACAGTAACTTCATTGCGGTGTTAATGTAAGCCTACTTGTGACACTGATAAATAAACTTAAACTTAAGTACATGGAGTTACATGGATAGGGCCTGGATAAGATGCTCTATCAGAGAGTTGGTACAGACTTGATGGGTCGAATTGCCTCCTTCTGCACTATAGGATTCTATGATTCTAGGTGGGGTTCCCCAAAAGTTGTTGATCTGGGTGAGATGCCTCGATTAGTCACTGTCCGGCTGGGATACTCCCTCAGTGTCACAAACCCGGGTGTGGAGGGATGATGGGCTCTGTGTCTTTATTCAGCTCACCCTCTGCTGGTAGCAACAAAGGTTTAATCTCACAAGGCTCACTTTCCCTTGGATACCTTTTCCAGACCCAATAGTGATGTTTAATAAGAAGCCAATTAAACCAGGCTTTCTTGAGTTAAGATAGAGGAAAGTTATTAACTGGGAGAAAGGAAAGGAGAAATGGTAAAATACATGCACCTGCATTCAGACAGTTTCGAGATTGAGTCAGTAAATATAAAAAAAAGTCATATGGAACAGTCATTGAGCTGCGAGGAATAGATGATGATTCGTTATGGCTGTTTGGATTGTTTGCAACTTCTAATGGTGAATAGTTGATTCTTCAATACAGATGTCTGGCAGTTGGTAGTTTGGGAGAGATTTCAATTCTTTTTCAGTTAGGATTCTTCTGCTTGTTTATCGACACTCACAGAAAGAGGGAGTTTTAGATGTTCCTGCAAAAGCTGGATATCTTTGCAGGGGCCCTGTCTGTGCATTCCAACTGGACTGGAATGCACTAATCTTTCTAGGTTATTATAATCAGGATATTGGAGATGGGAGGGCCATTATGTACCTTTGTCCTTACTGGAGATTTTTACAAAATGTTTTACTTCTTTCTTAAATTTACAAACCCAGGCTCAGAGTGGACCAGACAAATACAAATCCATCTCCTTGCCTGCTCCAAAAAACAAATTCAAATGAATCCAATTCATGGTCCCAAGAAGAGAGAAATGCAAGATCCAAGCTGACAAGGTAAGGCATTGCTCCCCATCTTGTCTGGAAGCACAGGGACAGTTTCCATTGTTCCTGGAGAAACCCCCTGTCAGCAACACTCACTCCCATCAGCCATCTTTGGTGACTCACTATTTTTTTTTAAAGGTACAATTTGTCTTTTGTAAAGCCCAATATTTCCTTGTATAATTCCAGAGTTTTTCTCCATCGTCAAAACAATACTGACACCCATCCAGCCCTCTTATAGATTCCTGAACTTCTCATACCATCCTACAGGTGACTGTTAGAATCATAGAGTCATAGAGGTTTGCAGCATGGAAACAGGCCCTTCAGCCCAACTTGTCCATACCGTCCTTTTTTTTTAACCCCAAAGCTAGTCCCAATTGCCCGCATTTGGCCCATATCCCTCTGTACCCATCTTACCCATGTAACTGTCTAAATGCTTTTTAAAAGACAAAATTGTACCCGCCTCTACGACTACCTCTGGCAGCTTGTTCCAGACACTCACCACTCTCTGTGTGAAAGAAATTGCCCCTCTCGACCCTGTTGTATCTCTCCCCTCTCACCTTAAACCTATGCCCTCTAGTTTTAGACTTTCTTTAAAACTTTAGCGTTTTAGAAGGAAAAGTAAAAGTGGATAGATTCCAGAAATCTGGAAAACATATAAATGATGTGATCACTGGCACTGCACCAGAAACTGGATAGCCTTTCAAGGTTCTCAAACCCTGTATTCCAGTCCTGTTAGTTCCACCAGTTACAAGTGTTTTCAGTTGTGTGAAAAAGCTTGCAGTGATATGGGGTCCGATCATGGAACGAAAAACTGTCCTCTTGACTTTAGGGTCATTGTGCTTTTGTATTGCAACAACTGTCTAGGCTGGCAATCCAACACAGCACTGAGGGAACGCTGCACTGTCAGAAATGCCATCCATTGAATTTATTTTATTCTTCAATGGGATGTGAGCATCGCTGGCAAGGCCAGCACTTGTTGCCCATTCGTAATTGTCCTTGCGAAGGTTAGACGAAAACTCAGTTCGCAATAGTTCAATGGAGATAAAAGTTACAACCTGGAAATAAGCTATTCAGGCCAGCGAGTCTGTAACAAGGTTTACCCTCCCCACACGAGTAATTAAACCAAACCACACTTGCCTGAGATATTCCAATATGCCTTTAATCTCTTTTTCTGCATCCACCTGCCCATTCTAATTTTGAATGTTGACATATTTTCTGCCACATTCTCAAAAGCATCTTTGTAAAGTGACACCATGCCATGGGTGCACAGTGGTTAGCACTGCTGCCTCACAACGCCGAGTTCAATTCTGGCCTTAGGTGGCTGTGCAGAGTCTGCACGTTCTCCTCATGTCTGCATGGGTTGCATTCATGTGCTTTGGTTTCCTCCCACAGTCCAAAGGTGTGCAGGTTAGATGGATTGGCCATGCTAAATTGCCTGTTAGTGTCCAAAGATGTGCATGTTAGGTGGATTGGCCATGCTAAATTGTCCCTTTGTGTCCAAAGATGTGCAGGTTAGGTGGATAGCCATGGTAAATGTGTGAGCCTAGGTGGGGCTGCTCTTTTGGAGGGTCAGTGCAGACTCAATGGGCCAAATGGCTTGCTTCTGCATTCTAGAGATTATATAGTTCTATGGTTAAAGTGGTTCTTCCTGGGCAAGATGACTATTTTGGTGCTGCTTCATGCTCTTGTCCAGACCTCAAAAAATCCATCAACTTCGCTTCCGTTTCCACCTCTCCATCGCCTTCACCTGGTCCATCTCAGACACTTCCCTTCCTTTCCTTGACCTTTCTGTCTCCATTTCTGGCAATAGATTATCTACCAATACCCATTACAAGCCTTCTGACTCTCACAGCTATCTGGACTACAGCTCTTCGCACCCTACAACCGGTAAGGACTCCATCCCTATCTCTCAGCTCCCTCGCCTCTGTCGCATTTGTTCCGATGATGCAACTTTCCAAACTGGTGGTTCTGATATGTGCTCCTTTTTCCTCAACCGTGAATTCCCATCTACAGTTGGCGACAGGGCCCTCAACAGCATGCAGTCCATCTCCCGCGCCACGACCCTCACCCCCTCCCCTCCCTTCCAGAACAAGGATAGAGTCCCCCTATTTCTCACAATTCACCCCACCAACCTCCGCTTGCAAAACATAATCCTCCACCATTTTTGCCAACTCCAGCATGTTGCCTCCACCAAACACATCTTCCCTTCACTCCCTCTGTCAGCATTCCACAGAGACCATTCCCTCCAGGATAACATAGTCCACTTCTCCACTATACCCAATACCTCTCCCGTCGCTCGTGGCACCTTCCCATGCAATCGCAGAAGGTGTAACACCTGCCCCTTTACCTCTTCCATGCTCACCATCCAAGGTTATCACTTTGCTGAGCACCTTCGGTCTGTGCGCAGTCAGAACCCTGGCCTTCCGGTTGCTTGCCATTTTAACACACAAATCTGCTCCCATGCCCACATGACTGTCCTTGGCCTGTTGCAATGTTCCAATGAGCAGTAAGAACTCTCAAAACACCAGGTTAAAGTCCAACAGGGCTTGCCTGATGAAGGAGCAGTGCTCCGAAAGCTCGTGTTACCAGATAAACCTGTTGGACTTTAACCTGCCCACCCCAGTCCAATGCCGGCATCTCTGCATCATGTTCCAATGAAGCTCAATGCAAACTGGAGGAACAGCAACTCATCTTCCGGTGGGGCACTTTACAGCCTTCCGGTCTCAACATCGAATTCAACAACTTCAGATGATTAGCTCTACCCCACCTCGACCCCCTTTGTTTTCATTTTATTTCATTTTTTACTGTCCTGTACCTTTTATTTCTTTATTGTCTTTCTTCGTTTTTCTTTCCCCCCACTCTTTCTCCCCAGCTTAACCCCCTTTCCTTACCTTTTCTCCCACTTTGCTTCCCCTTTCCCCCTTTTTCTCAATTCTACCTCTCTCCCACCCATCCTCCCCCTCTCCCCACATCTTCACCTGTCACAGTTTACCCTCTGATTTCAGCTTCTCTGCCATTTGGCCATTCGCACCTCTTATTCTCTCTATGGACTGCCATTAGCAGCCTTTTCCCCGGTTTCTATGGCTGTGACTCATCTTTCATTCCCTCACCCTGCAGCATAAATATCTCCCACTTTCTATGCCTTTTAGCTTTGACAAAGGGTCACCTGGACTCGAAATGTCAGCTCTTTTCTCTCCTTACAGATGCTACCAAAACTGCTGAGATTTTGCAGCATTTTCTCTTTTGGTGGAAGAGATTATGTCGGGGGTGTGTGGGGTCCTTAATTATGCTGGCTGCTTTTCCGGGACAGCGGGAAGTGTAGACAGAGTCAATGGATGGGAGGCTGGTTTGCGTGATTGACTGCGCTACGTGCACAACACCTTATAGTTCCTTGTGGTCTTGGTCAGAGCAGGAGCCATGCCAAGCTGCGATACAACCAGAAAGAATGCTTTCTACAGTGTATCTGTAAAAATTACTGTGCAACCAGACAGAACCTGCATCATGCCTGTTTCACCCAGGGGCAGACTGGCCTTCAGAGAAATTGAGAGATTTCTTAAGTGACTCCGTGAATGGTTCCATAATGCTGGATTGTCGGTGCTGTCCAGCTTCCTCCGTCAAAATTCCAAAGACTCCCATGTCCCACCTAGCCACTGCATGGTCTAAAGTTACCATCAGCCCACCTCCCTCCATCACAAAACCTCAAAGGAAGAGCTTGGAGACAGCCAAAAGGATGGTGGGGGAGGTGGAAAGGGAAACTAACTCTGGAAAATTTTCCCTGAACTCTGGGAACCTCTGTCTAAATTGTAAAAGTTTGTGAATACGAGTACCCTTGGAAAACAAAGAACAAAGAACAATACAGCACAGGAACAGGCCCTTCGGCCCTCCAAGCCCGCACCGCCCCCTGGTCCAAACTAGACCATTCTTTTGTATCCCTCCATTCCCACTCCATTCATATGGCTGTCTAGATAAGTCTTAAACGTTCCCAGTGTGTCCGCCTCCACCACCTTGCCTGGCAGCGCATTCCAGGCCCCCACCACCCTCTGTGTAAAATACGTACTTCTGATATCTGTGTTAAACCTCCCCCCGCCCCTCACCTTGAACCTATGACCCCTCGTGAACGTCACCACCGACCTGGGGAAAAGCTTCCCACCGTTCACCCTATCTATGCCTTTCATAATTTTATACACCTCTATTAAGTCTCCCCTCATCCTCCGTCTTTCCAGGGAGAACAACCCCAGTTTACCCAATCTCTCCTCATAACTAAGCCCCTCCATACCAGGTAACATCCTGGTAAACCTCCTCTGTACTCTCTCCAAAGCCTCCACATCCTTCTGGTAGTGTTTCATTTCAATCTCCTCTGAACCCGCTCTCGAACACAAATAATTGTCTGGTAGAAAGTGAGAAGGAGCCTCGACAGAGAGGTTGGGAAGGATTGAATGGGGAGAGGCAGAAACCCTCAACACATTTCAAAACTACACTGATTTCCACTTGAAGGAACAAACTAGATTGTTACCATTTTGGATATCTTATAGTCACTCTTCATATTCCCTTGAGGACCAGATTTGGCTCAGAAACCATCTACAAATCTTCATTAAATTAAGAGCACCACAATACTACAGCAAATTCACATCTATTATGCTAACCTTTGGAAAAGTTAGCCTCACATCTCACCTGTAACCATAATTTCCAGGTGTTCTACCAGTTGTTTGAAAAACTATCGCAACACACTTGTGCCAGTGATGGTTGTGAGTTGTGTTCTAGATCACTTCGACTCATAAAAGAATGAACTGAGTACCACGAGTGGATGCCAGTGAGAATCATAAAATCAGAGAATCCCTACAGTGCCGAATGAGGCTACTTGGCCCATCGGGTCTGCACCGACTCTCCAACAGAGCATCCCACCCAGCCCCAGCCCCCACCCTATCCCTGTAACGCCACACATTTACCCCACCAATCCCCCTCACCCACACATCTTGGCACACTAAGGGTCAATTTAGCATGGCCAATCCATCTAACCTACACATCTTTGGACTGTGGGAAGAAACCCATGCAGACATGGGGAGAATGTGCAGACTCAGCACAGACAGTCACCCAAGACTAGAATTGAACCTGGGCACCTGGCACTGTGGGGCAACAGTGCCAACCAAGTGTGCCACCGTGCTGCCCAATATTCGAATGTAATTGAATTGGGAAAGGGGTGGTGTGGGTAGGGGAAGAGATCTTTCATTCATAAGGCCTCCCATACAAGGAATACAGTGAGACAACAAAAGGTTGGAAGAGAATTTTAATTTGACGTCTTTCTCAGTCCGAGCCCAGAAATTAGGCAGTGGTTTTCATCACTGTGTGGTACTTAACAGATCATACATTGGTTGTGAATGGTGGCCATGTGTATCACACACTGCAGATGCAGATTTAAAGGCCTGTTAAATTCTTTTTATACAATGCACAGATGTTGGCTTATATCATAACAATAAACTAACTATTGCATCCAACTTTGTATGCTACTTTAGAATGCAGTTTCATGACCTAGGGACATCCCAAAATGCTTTACCACCAATGAAATGCTCGTGAAATGTGGTCACTGTTCGGTAAGAAATGTGGGAGTCAATTTGAACCTCCAATGAAGAGCAATGTGACCTTTCCTTATCTTGGCATGTGGCCAGGACACTGGGGATAACTCTACTCTTCTTCATCAAAGTAGTGCCATGGGATCCATTAAATCCACCTGGGCAAGCAGATGGATTCCAAAAGATAGCACCTCAAAAAGTGCGATGCACTTTCCCCTCAGTGCAGTTGATTTTTGTGCTCAATAGGTCGGCACAGTGGCACAGTTGTTAGCACTGCTGCCTCACAGCGCCAGGGATCCAGGTTCAATTCTAGCCTCAGGTGACTGCCTGTGTGGAGTTTGCACATTCTCCCCATGTCTGCGTGGGTTTCCTCCGGGTGCTTTGGTTTCCTCCCACAGTCCAAAGATGCTAAATTGTCCCTTAGCATCCAAAGATTTGTAGGTTAGGGGATAAGTGGGTAAATGTGTGGGGTTACAGAGATAGGACAGGGGTTGGGCCTGGGTGGGATGCTGAATCGGAGAGATGGTACAGACTTGATGGGCCGAATGGCCTCCTTCTGTACTGTAGGGATTCTATGATCGGAAACAGAAAATGCTGGAAATGCTCAGCGGATAAGGCAGGGAGATGAATGGTCATCTCAACCTTTCTTCAGGACATCTATTTTACTACAGGCGCTTTGGAATTGGTGGGGTATGGAGGTGGGGTGTGGGGGTGGGTGTGGGGTGAGGGAGGGAGTGGGGAATGGGGAGATGGGGGAGGACGGGTGCAGAAGTTGATATCTCATTCATGTAAGTCAGTTCATTGATGTTTCAGGCATGATAAAAAGGAGGGAGTGTTATTCAATGACCTTTAGGGCAGGATTCTCTGACCTGATTCCCCTTAATTTCTGGACTTGGACTGAGTAAAATGTCAAATTGAAATTTTCTTCCAACCTTTTATTAGCTCACTGTATTCTTTGTATGGGAGGTCTTATGAATGAAAGATCTCTTCCTCTACCCACACCATCCCTTTCCCAATTCAATTACCTTCTAATATTGGGCAGCACGGTGGCAAACTTGGTTAGCACTGTTGCCCCACAGTGCCAGGTACCCGGGTTCAATTCTGGTCTTGGGTCATTGTCTGTGCTGAGTCTGTATGTTCTCCCCGTGTCTGCGTGGGTTTCCTCCAGGTGCTTCGGTTTCCTCCCACAGTCCAAAGATGTATAGGTTAGGTGGATTGGCCATGCTAAATTGACCTTTAGTGTCCCAAGATGTGTGGGTGAGGGGGATTGGTGGGGTAAATGCGTGGGATTGCGGGGATAGTGTGGAGGGTTAGTTTAGGGGTTAAAAAAAGGGGCGTCATGGACAATTTGGGCCAATTGGCTATTCCCATGCTGTAAACCTCTATGACTCTATCCTGCACTTCCCTGACAGCGAGCATGGAGAATTTGGTGCTCAACCAAAACTCCATTCACTGAAGCGAGACTGGAGAATCCCAGCCGCGGGCGAGGTCAGAGGTTCCCGGAGTTAGTGTTAGAAACTAGCATGAGAATCATGCTAGCTTTAATCTATGACCGTAACTGTAAAAACCATTGACCCATTGTATTAAATTTATATAGGTCACACCAATAGGAACTAAACCTCTATATGTTCAAATTCAATCCCCTCTTAAAATATTAAAATAAAGCTGTAACAAAATCATCTTAAGTGCTTATTCTGTTATGCTTCAGACCAAAACTATCGCACAACATGGTGGATTTAAAATTGAATACATGTCTGTCTTAATATAATTTTAATACACACTTGCTCCATAAATGACTTTCAGAAATCAGGTTAATGGGGTAGATGGAAGAGCAATTTGCATTATAAATATATAAATGGCAGTGCTTAAAAGACTGTACATTGTTTGATCATTAAATGTTGAATGTATAATTACAACAAGAATCTATTGCATTATGATGCTTGTAGATTACATTATCTGATAATGAAGCTATAATTGATACCCATTGTACATTTTCAGACAACAATTGCAAAATTGCTAAATGGAGAATTGAATGTTGATCCCTCAGACTAAAACAACCGTGCATGTTGTTTCAAAGCAAACTTTTGTATGAGGATTGTAATTAGTTTTGATAGAGTGACGGTTCCCAGTGGCAAGAGGGTCAGTCACCAGAGAGCATGGATTTGTGGAGTTTAGTGACAGATCCAGAGGTGGCATGAGGCAAATAGTATAGACACAGTGGCCGGAATTTTACCGGCATGCCCGCTCCGATTCCGGGGGCGAGCCAGGCTCGGAGAATGGCTTTCTCCATTGGCCTCAGGTGGGATCGTACGGATCTCGAACAGTCATGCCAGTAAAATTCCACCCAGTGAGTTGGTTGTGACATGGAGTGCACTGCCTGCACAGGTGGTGGAAGCAATTTGTAGAGTAAATTCCAAAAGAGTACAGGATAAGTACATGAAGGAGATCATATTTTATCAAAGATCTCTGGAAAAAGAGCAGGTTAGTGGGACTCATTATCTGGCCTGTCCATGGAAGCTCTGCGTCTTATCCATAATGATATGGAGCCAAGTTCCTCACGCATGAGGGTGGCCTCAACCGGGATCTTGGGTTCATGTCACACTACTTGTAACCCCCACCGCACTGCCTGGGTTTGCAAAATCCTTCTAACTGTCCTGGCTTGAGACAATTCAACCTGTGATTATCCCTCTCGCCAGGCACACTGTTCGTACCTGTAAAGGCTTGATTACCTCGCATTCCAATCATTCTTCACATTCTAATCTGTAATTATCTTGTAATTGTGTCTTTGTCTATGTATGCCATGTTTGTAACTAACCTCCACTCACCCGATGAAGGAGCAGCGCTCCGAAAGCTCATGATTCCACCTAAACCTGTTGGGCTTTAACCTGGTGTTGTGAGACTTCTTATTCTTATCCATAATGGCACAGCAATTCTGGATCTGGAAGTCCCATTCCCACTTCTAACAGTTCCTATTTTTGCCAGTAGGGGAAAGGGGGCGGGATGTGACTCTCACATATGGGAAACCTGAACCCAGCGGCGTCATCTGAACTCAGTGCGACAATCAAACAGGCTCGTTTTTCACAAGAGCGAGGTCAATTTTCCATGATATTTGACTTATAATTTTTAAGAGAAGTGAACATGCATAAAAGCTGGATGAGGTCTGTGGACCTGTCAAGTTGTCAAGTTATTTAGATTGAGTAGTCTCACACCAGATTGAAGTCCAACAGGTTTATTTGGTAGCTCGAGCTTTTGGAGTGCTGCCCCTTCATCAGGTCACTCACCTGATGAGGGGGCAGCGCTCCGAAAGCTCGTGCTACCAAATAAACCTGTTGGACTTTAACCTGGTGTTGTGAGACTACTTACTGTGCCCACCCCAGTCCAACACCAGCATCTCCACATCAAAGTTATTTAGATCCATCACTCTTTAAATTTGGTGGCAAAATAGCTTGCTGTCTCTCTCAGTTGAAAAAAAAAGATGCTTGCAATTTCAATATCTGTTTGTTGGTGTAAACCTGAGGGATATCATAATAGTATTAGTAGTGTTTGATGACTCCCACAGCCTTAATTATTACAGTGGTGGGCCTGTTTTATTGACTGCTCCAGTAGTGATTGTGGGGTCTGTCTCTTTAAGACAAGTAAGAAGTCTCACAACACCAGGTTAAAGTCCAACAGGTTTATTTGGTAGCAAATACCATAAGCTTTCGGAGCACTGCTCCTTCATCAGATGGAGACGGAGCAGTGCTCCGAAAGCTTATGGTATTTGCTACCAAATAAACCTGTTGGACTTTAACCTGGTGTTGTGAGACTTCTTACTGTGCTTACCCCAGTCCAACGCCGGCATCTCCACATCTTTAAGACAACACAGCTGAAGAGGGTCACCTGGCTTGAGGGACCAATCACACCAAAGGGTGGAGCCCTCTCTCATTGCAGAATCATGGAGCAGCCGTGTGTAAGCGTGTAGGAACTGGAGCTCTGGCCCAAGGCTGTCTTCGCTGCATTCCCCTGTACCAACTTTCTCTTCATCAATAAATACCTTATGTTACTAAAGAGGCTTGATGTGTCTTGAATTCGCCTGAGGGGGTGCCACACTATTACAATCATTATGGGATTAGCTGTCTTTGATGTGGGGCGATGAATACAAATATTTGTTATGTTTATAACTGACTGAGTATTCAACAGGATTTAGATGTGTTGAATCAGTCTTTGTTGATAAGAATGCTTTTTCTATTCAGTGAAGTTATAATGGATACTTAGAACATTATTTTAAGTCATCTCAACAGGGTACATGAGGTCTGCCCATGCTAGATACTGCATGAGTTGACACTCTGATTTTGATTTGATTTATTATTGTCACATGTATTAACATAGTGAAAAGTATCGTTTCTTGCGCGCTACACAGACAAAACATACCATTCATAGAGAAGGAAAGGAGAGGATGCAGAATGTAGTGTTACAGTCATAGCTAGGATATAGAGAAAGATCAACTTAATGTAAGGTAAGTCCATTCAAAGGTCTGACAGCAGCAGGGAAGAAGCTGTTCTTGAGTCGGTTGGTAAATGACCTCAGACTTTTGTATCTTTTTCCCAAAGGAAGAAGGTGGAAGAGAGAATGTCCGGGGTGTGTGGGATCCTTAATTATGCTGGCTGCTTTGCCGAAGCAGGGGGAAGTGTTGACAGAGTCAATGGATGGGAGGCTGCGTGATGGATTGGGCTACATTCATGACATTTTGTAGTTCCTTGCGGTCTTGGGCAGAGCAGGAGCCATACCAACCAGAAATAATGTTTTCTATGGTGGATCTGTAAAAGTTGGTGAGAGTCATAGCAAAGGGTGGTGACTGGAGCGGTTCCTGAGTTGGCATGAGTTGGCACAGGGGCTTCAGGGCGCCATGGAGGATGGGTTGAGCTCATAGGTTGGCATAGAGTTTATATGGGGCAATGGAGGGTGGGTAGAGGAGCATCAGTTGACATAGATGGTAGGGTGAGCCACAGAGGCTGGGTAGAGAGGCAGAGGTTGGTATGGAGGGGTTGGAGCCATGGAAGGGGATGGGGCATGAGTTGGTGTGGCTGAGTCATGGAGATTGAAGAGAGGGTGTGATGGGGGAGAACTAGAGAGCCTTGCTTACATCATCATTAACATCATTGTCTAACTGACATTTAAATTAATTAATTTAATTAACTATTAACCCTTTACACTACATTAGGGTTGGTCCATGTTGGTGTTCTCCTCCACATCAGCTTTAGTCCTAATGTTGCATCCCTTTATACCCTTCTCTTCATCCCCCTAACCTGAATATTATTCACCAAAGCCCACCAACGACTTTACTTTCTCAGGGGACAAAGAAATTTGGCATATCTGTTACAACTCTCACCAACTTCTACAGATGCACCATAGAAAGCATTCTTTCTGGTTGTATCACAGCTTGGTATGGCTCCTGCTCTGCCCAAGACCACAATAAACTACAAAGAATCGTGAATGAAGCCCAGTCCATCACGCAAACCAGCCTCCCATACATTGACACTGTCTACACTTCCCGCTGCCTCAGCAAAGCAGGCAGCATAATTAAGGACTCCACGCACTCCCCGGACATTCCCTCTTCCACCTTCTTCCGATGGGAAAAAGATACAAAAGTCAGAGGTCATGTCCCAACCGACTCAAAAATAGCTTCTTTCCTGCTCCCATCAGAACTTTGAATGGACTTACCTTATATTAAGCTGATCTTTCTCCACACCCTAACTATGACAACATTCTGCACTCTCTCCTTTCCTTCTCTGTGAACGGTATGCTTTGTCTGCATAACCTACAAGAAATAATACTTTTCACTGTATACTAATACATGTGACAATGATAGATTAAAATCAAATCAAAATCATAAAGCCAACAGAAACGTTATAAAGTATTATAAGGTATATGATATGGTCAAAAATAAAAGGGGATGATATGGGTGCCCCCAAGTAGAACAGATAGCTTCAAAAGCCAAGGATGCAAAAAAAACTCCCTCCCAGAAATGTCAGTGCCCAGTGATACTCTTCGCAAAAAATAATTTGTGCTTATTTCTGCTTGTAAACGGACCAAATACTTTCCTCACTGCAGTACTCAATGGTTCAAAGCTTTCAGGGAAAGAAACATATTATCAAGAAAGTCACATGCACATTAAAATGGGATGTTGAAGGACGGTGCAAAATAGGGAAGATTAAGAAGACCATAAAAACTTCCAAAGAAAAAAATTAAAATGTTTTATTGCAAAAAATGTAAAGGTTATTAACAGCAGAAAAATATGTGAAGAAGCTTGGATCAATTATTGAACGGAATACTCCTGAGGTAACACATCAAACACCTTTGCAACATCTTTAATCATTACCCAAGTGTGGTTAATACAACACTAATTACAGAGTGCCTGACATTCTTTTGGGTCCTGACGAAAATATTTTGCAAATTGTTTCCTTCGTTGCCGAACACACGATTGGATTATTCACTCACACCGACTTGATCAGAAATGATTTGTAAATGCGACAGCTCCTCCCTGTGGTCGGAACAGAAAGAGGTATCAAAGCTGAATGGGTTAGCAACGCTGGAAAAGCATAAGAACATCGAGGTGTTTCAATAGAGCAAATAAGGAGAAATAATTAACTCAGGCTAAAGGCTTGGTAACTAGAGGACACTTGGGGCTGGATTTCTGCACCCTCCAATGGCAGGTCAGCAGACAGGGGTGTGTCGGAGTGGTCAAATGCCACGGGGGCCATGCCCGCCAGCTAAATGCCCGCCCCTGCTACAATTCTACCAGCTGGAAATGGGGGGCATATTGGTATCATCTGTCTGTGGACCAATTGAGGATCTTCAGTGGGGAGGCAATGGCCTAGTGGTATTATCGCTCGACTATTAATCCAGAAACTAAGCTAATGTTCTGGGAACCTGGGTTCGAATCTCGCCACAGCAGATGGTGGAATTTGAATTGAATAACAAGTATCTGGAATTAAGAATCTACTGACAATCATGAAACCATTGTCAGAAAAACCCATCTGGTTCACTAATGCCCTTTAGGGAAGGAAATCTGCCGTCCCTACCGGCTGTGGCCTACATGTGACCTCAGAGCCACAGCAATGTGGTTGGCTCTCAACTGCCCTCCAAGGGCAACTAGGGATGGTCAATAAATGCTGGCCCAGCCAGCGTCGCCCATGTCCCACAAATGACGGGCAGGACGAGGGCGTGAGATCGTGGCTGTATTCTCCACCCAGGCTTCAGAACTGGCAACTCACGTACTCTGTGTCTGACATTAAACATGTTTGCTTCTCTGCTCTTCTTCATGTTTTACCCTCTCATGGGCATTCATGATTATGTTAGGTTTGACTTTTTCTGCTCAGCTGCTTAAGCAGACAGTTGGAAATCATTCCTTCTTTTGAGTAAGTAATGCCTCAGCTAAGTTTATTTATTAGTGTCACAAGTTGGCTTACATTAACACTGCAATGAAGTTACTGTGAAAATCCCCTAGTCGCCACACTCCGGCGCCTGTTCGGGTACACTGAGGGAGAATTTAGCATGGCCAATGCACCGAACCAGCACGGCTTTCAGACTGTGGGAGAAAACCGGAGCACCCGAAGGAAATCCACATAGACACGAGGAGAACAGACAGTGACCCAAGCCAGGATTCGAACCTGGGTCCCTGGCACTGTGTGGCAGCAGCACCAATAACTGTGCCACCATCCCTGTGTCTGCATAGGTTTCCTCTGGGTGCTTAGAGAGATATCCATGAGATAACCAGTGAGATACCCAGAAAGATACCCAGTGAGATACCCAGTGAGATATCCAGAGAGATACCAGAGATACCCAGAAAGATACCCAGAGAGGTACCAGAAAGATACCCAGTGAGATACCCAGTGAGATTCCAGTGAGATACCAGAGATACCCAGAAAGATAGCCAGTGAGATACCCAATGAGATTCCAGTGAGATACCCAGTGAGATGCCCAGTGGGATACGCACAGAGATACCCAGTGAAATACCCAGTGAGATTACCCAGTGAAATACCCAGTGAGATTACCCAGAGAGATATCCAGAGAGATACCCAGTGTGATACACAGAGAGATACCGAGAGAGATGCTTTGGAGAGGGTAAAAAGAGGTTTACCAGGATGTTGTCTGGTCTGGAGGGTATTAGTTATGAGGAGAGGTTGGATAAACTCAGTTTGTTCTCACTGGAACAATGGAGGTGAGGGGTGACCTGATAGTGGATAGTCAGATGCTCTTTCCTAAGGTAGAAAAGTCAAGTACTTGGGGACATAAGTTTAAGGTGCGTGGGGAAAAGTTTAGAGGAGATGTGCAAGGCAAGCTTTTTACACAGATGGTGGTGAATGTCTGTAACGCGCTGCCCAGGAAGATGGTGGGAGCAGGTATGCTAGCGGCTTTTAAGGGGCAACTAGACGAATACATGAATAGAATGGGAATGGAAGGATACGGACTCCGTAGGTGCATATGGTTTTAGTTTAGGCAGGCATCATGGTCGGCGCAGGCTTGGAGGGCCGAAGGGCCTGTTCCTGTACTGTACTGTTCTTTGTTCTTTGTTCTTTACTCAGAGAGATACTCAGTGAGATACCCAAAGAGATACCCAGTGAGATACCCAATGAGATTCCCAGAGAGATACCCAGTGATACTCTTGTTCTCACTGGAACAATGGAGGTGAGGGGTGACCTGATAGTGGATAGTCAGATGCTCTGTCCTAAGGTAGAAAAGTGAGATTACCCAGTGAAATACCCAGTGAGATTACCCAGAGAGATATCCAGAGAGATACCCAGTGTGATACACAGAGAGATACCGAGAGAGATGCTTTGGAGAGGGTAAAAAGAGGTTTACCAGGATGTTGTCTGGTCTGGAGGGTATTAGTTATGAGGAACAAAGTGAGAGACCCAATGTGGTTCCCACAGAGATATCCAGAGAGATACCCAGAGAGATACCCAGAGAGATACCCAATGAGATACCCAGTGAGATACCCAATGAGATTCCCAATGTGATTCCCAGAGAGATATCCAGAGAGATACCTAGAGAGATACCCAATGAGATACCTAGTGAGATACCCAGAGAGATACCCAGTGAGATACCCAGTGAGATATCCAGAGAGTTACCCAGAGAGATACTCAGAGCGATACCCAGTGAGATATCCAGTGAGATGCCTAGAGAGATACCCAGTGAGATACCCAATGAGATGCCCAGTGAGATACCCAGTGAACAAATCAGTGATCTACCCAGTGAGATACACAGTGAGCTACCCTGTGATCTACCCAGTGAGATACCTAGAGAGATGCCGAGTGAAGTACCCAGTGAACCAATCAGTGATCTACCCTGTGAGATACCAGAGGGTTACCCAGTGAGCCTGGGCTGACAATGTTTTGGAATGAACCGTATCACTCTTCTGACTCCATCTGTCTGCTCCCTTTCCTCCTGCTGATGGGAAAATGTGTGGGAATGGCAGTTTTCTCCATCCTGATTACAATCTAATCCCTAAACCAGTCAATGCATTCTGAAGTCACAGTGATTTGCTATTGGAGAAAAGCAGAGAACACGGGAATCAAAAGGAAATTTACACTATCCATACTGCTTAACACTTATAGAATGAACTGCAGGTTACTAGGAATAATCACCAAGGAGACACAAGGAGGAGCAAGATTTATCTCCTGCCAGCAGGGGAGGGGATGGGGCCTAAGCTTGCCAAAAAGCTGGCTGCTTGCACCAGAGGGTGCCAATGCACATGCGCAGATCTCTCTCTATTCTGTTCAATAGCACAGGGAGAGATCTGCCAGGTACTCAACCCTGCTAGCACTGGCCTTCTCCCCCACAATCACTGGTCTCCCCCTGCTATGGTTGGCAGTCCCCACACTAATGCTAGCCTCCTCCAGAGCAATCATTGGCCTCCCCCCACGATCATTGGCCTTCGCACCCACCACGAACGATCCCCACCTCCAGCCTGGCCAATTGCTTCCCAAACATGGCCTGGCCGATCGGCCCCCCCACCTATGGCCCAGCCGATCATTCCTCATCCCTGGCCTGGACAATTGCTCCCCACCCCAGCCTGGATGGTTGCTTCCCACACCCGGCTCACCCCGGTCAATCGCCACCCCCTGGTTGATCACCACTTGCAGAGTGTGCACCGCTCCCCCACCCCCCCTTCCGCCCCTACCCCCGCAATCCCGGTTACAGAGTGTGCAGTGTCACCTCCCCACATTCCCAGTTGCAGAGTACGCAGCTTCCCCCTCATCTCCCCTAATGCCCCGCCCTATCCAGGCCCCCCTTGGCACTGCCAGTGTGCCAGGCTGGCAGCACTGGGGGCCCGCTCAGCAGTGCCAGGGTTCCAGGCTGGCACTCCCAGGGTCCCTGGCTGGCACTTGCTGGCCTCAAGGTGCACTGCTCTCCTCTACCACCGACCTCCTGGAGGGGGGGCTCAATAGTCTCTGGTCCTACTAGTGAGGCCATCACGACAGGTTCCCGTAGATGGGGACCATACGTGATCCTTGCCGGTGAGGAACTTCAACAGCTAGTCCGCTGAGGCAAATGAGCCTGGATGATTGCGTCCCGGACTCACTTGCAGTATTTAGATGGCGAGTTAGGTTAATTGGTCATGCTAAATTATCCTTAGTGTCAGGGGGATTAGTAGGGTGGATGTGTGGGTTTGCGGGGATAGGACCTGGGTGGGATCGTTGTCAGTGCACGCTCGATGGACCAAGTGGCCTCCTTCTGCACTGTGAGGATTCTATCATTTTATGATTTAAATCTCTATTTAAATAGACTTAAATATTGAGATCAGCAAGAGCTGATATCCAGGCCTGGTAAGACTGCGATAGACGAGAAATCTGGTGCACCCAATTTTTTGCCTATCTTGCGATCTTAATAGTTCACCCCACCCAGCAGCTGGCAGGTGAGAAGGTAAGGTTGCCCTCTTAGATTCAAAGAGAACCTATAATGCAGTAAGATATTCCAAGGTGCTTTTCAGAAGTGTAATTAGATATTGAGGTATTGAGGTATTTCCGGTTCCCTCCCACAGTCCAAAGATGTGCGGGTTAGGTTGATTGGCCAAGCTAAATTGCCCCTTAGTGGCCCAGGATGCGTAGATTAGAGGGATTAGTGGGTAAATATGAGGGTTAGAGGGATTAGCAGGTAAACATGTAGGGATACGGGGATAGGGCCTGGGTGGGATTGTTGTCGGTGCAGACTCGATGGGCCGAATGGCCTCTTTCTGCACTGTAGGGTTTCTATGGTTCTATGGGACAGGAGGTTAAAAGCTTGGAGTACAACAAATAGAGTGAAAGACCCAAAGAGTATCTTAAAGGAATATGAAGCATCTTGTTATTTAGCCAGTTAATAAGCTATTCATATCCACAACTCAGTTAAAGTTCTAAAGAATCCCAATGCAGTTCTTGGCCGTGGCTTCTATTTCATAAACACAAGCTAATTTAGTTCATTAAATGCTTTTAAGTTACCTTTTGTTATTAATGTGGACGCCAGGACTTCCCTGCACGAGAAGGCAGGTGAAATTTGCAAACCTACAATTTTCCCAGGAGTGTCTGATATGATTATTGAGACTAAAATGAAGTTAGTGACCTTGATTAGTTCATTTTACATTATGAATATTATCTGATACACTGCAGGACAAGATAAATGGGAAGACTTCAGGCTGCACACAGGTTGCAAGGGGTCAATCATAGAACCCTTGCTTTTTTGAATATTTATTGCCTTGGAGAAGAATATAATTAGGAAAGAACTTGCAGAGGATGCCAACACAGGAGGTGGGTGAGCAATTAATGTAATTCAGAAAGCTTCACAAACACAATGTGGATTTATGTAGCATCTTTAGTGCAGGAAATGTCCCAGGTGGGAGGAGGAGAGAATTAATCACCAGATGCTAAGTTATAAAGGAAGAGTTAGGAGATACTTTAACAGCATTTATAAAGGTGGAGAATAAAGGGGAGAGGCAAAGGGAGTTGGGAGAGAGTTCCAGATTGTAAGGCAGACAGGTTAAAGCTCTGTCTCTATGGTTTGATGAAAGCAGTGTGAGATATTCACCCCCAACCTGCTTTAAATTGGGTGCAATGGGTGCCTTCCCTGCCTCTGAGCCAGAAGCTCCCAACCCAGGACTTGATGGTCAAGGAGGGTGCGTTCATAATGTGGCCATTATGAGTAACAACCTGCAAAATCCTTCCAACTCGCCAATGGCTGGCGGTAAGAGTGGGAGAGACTCCTGGTGAACCACCCAGCCTTCCGAACAGAGGGGCAACCTCCCCCCAAACCACTAAATATTGGGTCACCATCCCCCCCTCCCCCCCCCCCCATCATGTAGGCATGAGGCTGACCTGAACTCCATCCACTCCCCACCCAGTCAAAGACCTGACCCGCACCACAGCAAGAGATGCTCTGAAATGGGGGCAGCAATGGCTCCATAACACTCGGCCCCCTTACCCTCCCCATAAGGGTGTCAACCTTGCACTGCCCCCAGCACGCTATCAGAGACACCCTGTCATGGCACCCTGTCACCGATAAGGTATTGGTGCCAACCGCTTCTTGGCTGAAAAGTATCTCCAGTTCAGAAACACCATCCCAGCAAAAAACAATTGAAGAAGACTCACCATGGGAAAAAAAAGTCAGCCAAAATCTTCAGATCAAAGAACAAGCCTGTTTATAAACATGGTGGTTAGTTGCACGGTAGTTCCACTGTTCTATTTATCAATCTTGCATTCTGTAATCGTGCTCTGCTAATTGTTTTTGAGACTCTTCACACTCTTTTGTGAGAACCTCAACTTCCTCTTGCCATTCTAGATTCTTGATCTTCTCACTTCATATATTTCTTTGGAAATGTAGGCCAGAATTCTCCTGTCCCGCCCATCACGGGAATTGTATGGACCGTGCAAAGGTCCATTGATCTCAGGCAGGATTCTCTGGTTTTGAGGTGAGCATGGCCGGAGAATCCCGCCCGTAATGTTTTTCCCACTTTACTTCCAAATGTCATTTTCTTCAGCTCAGTAATCTCTTTCTTGTACCTCTGTGACAGCTTAAAAATTTCTTTGCTCAGATCTTAAAGAGTTTGGTTCACTGATGACTTCAGTGTCACAAGTGTTTCCAAGAGTATAAACATAGCTTGAATTTTGAGTTTCAAATCTTTCAGTTCAGATCTGATATGAACATTTTCCAACCTTATTTCATTTTTCCTTTCCACAGTTTTGTTTATTTTGGGTTTTCTCAAATAGCTTTCCTTCATTCATAGCCAACTGCTCACCTTGCACCATCACTGTTGGTGCAGTTCAAATGTGTCAGGATTTCCAAAACCGGTATATTTTTGAGACTTCAGGAACACTTCCTACCTTTCTGGTGCCCTCGTGTGGCTTTCTTGAAACACCACTTTACTGCAGTGTTTCAATGCCTCTTTTTAAGCTTTATACACTCCACAACTTGAAGATTAAACTTTTCATCAAAGGCTTTTAATATTTCATCAAAGCTTGTTGGGGACTCATCAATGCACTGCATTATGATTAGTTCATCAGCAAGTTCACCAAACCATTATGAAAAGTGACTCATCTGGTATTTTTCTAACATATATATTATACCTGATGTGCTCGGGTCATTTAAAAACTATTTTAGAAATATTGAAAATGGGAGCAAGAGTAGGCCATTTGGTCCTTCAAGCGTGCTCCACCATTCGTTATGATCATGGTTGATCATCCAACTTAGTAGCCTTTTCTTGCTTTCTCCCTCATGTTCGAATGGATTAGTGCACCTTCTGATTATCCTCTGCTTGGTACAACTCCCCATGGCAGCTGATGATTCATTGAATGTCTTTACTGATGATTAAATTTCACTTTCCCACAGGATTATTATGTTTGAAAATTTGGAGTCAATCCTGCTACCTGCATGCTTGCACAAATATTCCGTGCACCTGGACAGAATATGCATTGGATAGTGCATGGAAGGTCTTCTCAAACACTCCATGGACAGGTACAGAATGTTGTCTGTGTATTGTACAGTGTATCAAAGGCCTGCTCAAGTACTGTGTGCCAATTCCAGCATCTTTCTGAATGGCATCCCAGTAAGGATGAGTGTCGATAACTTTGGCCAACTGCTTTACACCTGGGCAAGTGGTACTCACAATGAATAAAATCGTAAGCAATTTGTCAACTAATTAATAATGAAACTTCGCTGTTCAAGGCTACTTATAATGAGGTATGGGCGTACAATATATTTCTTTTAACAAGTGAATTCCTTAAGCGGCACGGTGGCACCGTGGTTAGCAGTGCTGCCTCACAGTGCCAGGGGCCCAGTTCAATTCCCGGCTTGGGTCACTGTCTGTGCAGAATCTGCACGTTCTCCCCATGTCTGCGTGGGTTTCCTCCGGGTGCTCCGGTTTCCTCCCACACTCCAAAAGACATGCTGGTTAGTTGTATTGGCCATGCTAAACTCTCCCTCAGTGTACCCAAACGGGCGCCGGAGTGTGGTGACTAGGGGATTTTCACAGTAACTTCATCGCAGTGTTAATGTAAGCCTACTTGCGACAGTAAGAAAAAAACCTTGCAGTTAATCAATTTTTGACTGTGGTGTGAAGACAGCACAAATAATTGGGAACAGCGGAAGAAGGCAGAGACATATTGAACCAATAATCAGATGGAGGCATGAGAGGAATAGAGACAATGGCCAAAATTCTAACACCTCGCCCACCACAGAATCGGCGCAGGTGAGGGTCCGACAATGAAAATCTCCGTTGACTTCAGGCGGGAATTTCCGGTCTCGCCCGAGTGAGGCCGTGAAATCCCGTCCAATGAGGAAGAGATGGAGACGAGAAAGATTGCAATTTCAGCACCTGTTGAAAAGGTGAATTTCAAGAAAATATTAAAAGATTCCTTCAAATCGACTGCATGCATAAAATTGAATAGTATTGTATGGAGCGGAATCTTCCATTCTGGTGTATAAGTTGGATTGAAGGCAGTGGAAGCAGAGTCTTTGAATAATTTTAAGACAGAGCTGGATAGATTCTTGATTAACAAAGGAGTGAAAGGTTATCAGGGATAGGTAAAAATGTGGAGTTGAGGTTACAATCAGGTCAGCCATGAACTTATTGAATGAGGGAGCAGGCTCGAGGGGTTGAGTGGCCTATTCCTGCTCTGAATTCAGATGGATGTATTTGTGCATACTTCATGCTTTCACTTTCCTATCAGGTTGCAGGACACTGTGGTTGCTAAGCACTGACCAGGCTGGCCTCAGGAGCTGGCCAATGCATGTAGGCTCCTGAACTGACCACCCATTCATTAATGGCACTCCGTCCTTCTGTCTGTCTTCAGGAAATGAACACTCACAGCTGGCGGGAATGAGCCCAAACCAGCAGCGGGCGGCATGTTAGAAATGAGAGCCCTCTTCACCTTTGAGGAATAGGCCATACATCTAACCATGGAGGAACAGGACTGTAATTGCACTGGAAACCAAGTGGAATTCGACAAAATGGTGTACTCTCCTGAAGGGGGCACCTGTTACCTCCCAGATATACTTGTGTGTCACTGACTGAGAGGTGTCCCTGGTGGAGCTCTGAAGGAGTTATGGGATTGCCTTTGAGCTCTTGTGGAAGCAGGTCTTCATGGAGCAGTTGGAATAGTGACCAGCTACATCCTGGGATATCCGCCTTTGCCTCTGGCATTGATATTTTTCAAATCGGCAGGTAGATGTGATTTATCCCAGTTCAAGCCAATGCTCACCCTGGCACTGACCCCGGTCTCCAGCATTATGACCTCCATGTGGCCCTCCTGCCCCTTGCTGCTCTAACCACTTCTCCTCCAAACTGCCCCAGTGAACCAGCTGGACCCTATTGTCATCTGTGTGGAGATTCCTACCCTCGCCGCTGTGCCCATTACCGTCAACGTGCCCATGCCCCTTCTGATGCTAATCCCTACCTTACTGCGGCCATCCACCATGAGGCCATCAACTATTCACCCTTTCTGATCCAACTCCCTTCTCTGAGTGTGACTGCATCCTCTGCCCCCCCCCCCCCCCCCAGTACCCTCATTCAAAACCCTTAGAACCAACCTGTCATGATCATCAATCCTGCCCTTTAGACCCATTTCCCCACAATGTTCACTTAACAGAGAGCCCATCCATCACCCCAAAACCGGACCCAGGCGCACCTGGAATGATTACCCTCCTAGAATGTGGCTTCCCTCCCTGAGCAATTTCCTAGCTACAGACAGTCTTCTTTCCTTCCATAGGCCCCCTCCCACCCTTATCTACTGACCCAACCTCCCATGCAACTTGGATTTCCAGAACTTGACCGCAGTCAAGAGGTTGACATTTCTGAGTGGTCCCCAAGGACAAAGCAACAACCATTCACTTCAAATACCAGGAAGAGGTCAACGCACGCATCTCTCACTCACGGAGAACTTAGTTTGAAGGGGCCACTTAACTCTGGTGAGCTGGCCTTTCAATGCCCATTTGGAATAGTGTGAGCAGTTTTGGGCCCCATATCTAAGGATGGATGTGCTAGCCTAGGAGGGGGTCCAGAGGAGGTTCACAAGAATGATCCCAGGAATGAAGGGTTTGTCATATGAGGAGCGTTTGTGGAGTCTGGGCCTATATTAGACGGACTTTAGAAGGATGAGCGGGGATCTAATTGAAACTTATAGAATACTGAGAGGCCTGGATAGAGTGGATGTGGAGAGGATGTTTCCACTGGAGGGAGAGACTGGAACTCGAGGGCACAATCTCAGAGTGAAGGGATGCTCCTTTAAAACTGAGATGAGGAAGAATTTCTTCAGCCAAAGGGTGATGAATCTATGGAACTCATTGCCACAGGTGGCTATGGAGGCCAGATGATTGAGCGTCTTTAAGGTAGAGATAGATAGGTTCTTGATCAATAAGGGGATCAAGGGTTACGGGGAGAAGGGGGATGGGGATGAGAATCATATCAGCCATGATTGATTGGAGGAGCAGCCTCGATGGGCCGAATGACCTAATTCTGCTCCTATACGTTATGGTCTTTGGTCTTATGGCATGATATGCAAAGGCAAGGGAAGGCAGTGACATACTGGTATTGTCACTGGACTGGTTATAAAGAGATACAGTGTAATGTTCTGGGGATCTGGGTTCGAATCCCACCATGGCACATGGTGAAATTTGAATTGAATAAAAAACTGGAATTAAAAGTCTAATGATGATCATGAAACCATTGTTGATTGTCGCAAAAACCTATCTAGTTCACGAATGTCCTTTAGGGAAGGAAGTCTGCCGCCCTTACCTAGTCTGGTCGACATGTGACTCCAGAGCCACAGCAATGTGGTTGACTCTTGAAATGGAGTGCAGTTTGGGCAAGAAATGCTGACCCAGCCAGTGATACCCACATCCTGTAAAATGAATAGAAGGGAAATGGATATAAAACAGCACTGTTCATCGCCTTTAAATTTTCACATCGGGAATCTAGTTTTTGGCCTCCTGTTGAATGAAGTTCCCCTGGCTGCCAAGCTTCTCGCTCAAGCCAGGCCTGGAAGTTTCCGTCATACCACTTGCTGCACAGAAACAGGCCAATCAACTCAACCAATCAAGGCCACTGTTTGTTGAGCCTCCTCCCACCCCGTTCATCTGACTCCAACAAATCCTTCTGTCCCGCTCTCCCTCAGGTGCCTACGTAGCTTTTCCCTCACTGGATCTATGATATTCAGAGTGTGTCCTGCATACTAAGTTTCTGCTTCAAAATCTACAAAGGTTCATCTTCAGGTTGCACAGAAGAACTTGCAAGTTATTTTTCCCAATCCAGAAACTTAAAATATACTCAAAATGATAAAATCCCCATTAATACAGAGAACTTCCAAATTTTGGGAGGAGACTTAGTAATGGAGTTATATCAGTGGGTTGGTGGACAGCTATACACAAAGATTAGATTTTCTTTAAAAGTATTGCCACTAAATATCTGTGCAAAATTAATTGAAAGTCACAAGTGAATCAATATGTGCCACAGTGCGATAGAGGGCCTTGTGGCACAGTGGGTAATGACCCTACCTCTGGACCAGACACTCCAGGTTCGAGTCCAACGCCAAAACTTGTTGGCCATGAAAGGAATATTCAACATGGTTCACTGATGGCCTTGGAAAATATTCCCCAAAGGGTGGAAAAAAAGGTATGGGTGTGAAGAAGTGCCAACAACAACAGTGAGGATAATTTATAAGAATCTATTTTCGCATTTGGAATTTAATAAAACATTCTGCCCATCAAATGTGCTTCTTTCACAGGCCATAAAACAATTGACCCTATCAAAGGCTCTATCCATTAATCTTCTGAAGGAATGTTCTCGGCAAATACTTAGTGACCCCGAAAGGTCAGTGAGCAAGCTTGCGGAATTCATTCATCCTCTCAGCTTTGTTATTCAACACCATCCTGAATAAACAAAGAACATCTGCTTATTCCGCCGTGCCCACCCCCCCCACCCCCACCCCCCCCCCACCCCCCATACACCCCACTCGCTGCAGCAACAGAGAACCCATCTCCGGAAGGATAAACTGTTCTTGGAGAGAAGGCGGTGCAGATTCACCAGAATGTGACTGGGGGCTAAATTATGAAGACAGCTTACATAAATTTGTTGTGCATTACACAGCATTGTATAGTTAAATCCTATTTACAGCATAGTGATTAGGCCACAGGATCCGTGCCAGTGTTTATGTATTTATTTATTCATTTATGGGATGTGGGCATCACTGGCTAGGCCAGTGTTGATTGTCCATCCCTTGAGAATGTGATGGTGAACTGCCTTCTTGAACCACTGCAGCCCACAGCGGGTAGGTACACCCACAGTGCTGTTAAGGAGGGAGTTCCAAGATTTTAACCCATATATCAGGCAAGTTACACAGTAACATAAGACTAAGGAGCAGGAGTAGGCAGTTAGCCCCTGGACCTTGCTCTGCCATTCGATAAGATCATAAGCAGTAAGATCGTGGCTGATCTGAATGTGGTCTCAACTACACTTTTCTGTGGAGTTCTAATTCCCCCCCAACGCTCACCCTCCCTGCCCCCCCCCCCCCACCCCTCGTAACTCTTGACTCCCTTCTCTGTCGAACATCTAACTCAGCCTTGAATAACTTCAATGGTTCAGCCACCATTGTTTTCCGAGGAAGAGAATTGCACAGACTTGAAACCCTCTGAGAGAAAAAAAATCTCCTCATCTCTGTCTTAAAAGGGAGACCTCTTATTTTTAAACAATGTCCCCAAGTTCTAGTCTCCCCCAAAAAGAGGAAATATCTTCCTGGTATCCACCCTATCCAGTCTCTTCAGGAACTTATGTTTCAATAAGGTCACCTCTTATTCTCCAATGGGTAAAGGCCCAACCTGTTCAACCTTTCTTCATAAGATAAGCCCATCATCTCAGGAATGACTGAAGTGAATCTCTCCTGTACTGTTTCTAATGCAGTTACATCCTTCTTTAAATAAGGAGTAAAACTGGACACAAGGGGTGCAATCTTACCAGCCTTTCACACCCTGCTGCTGCAACAAGCAAGGATGGAGAATTTGGCACTTTGGCGTGGGTTTCCTCCGGGTGCTCCAGTTTCCTCCCACAATCCAAAGATTTGCAGGTTAAGTGGATTGGCCATGCTAAATTGCCCCTTAATGTCAAGGAGATTAGCTGATAAATATGTGGGGTTACGGGGATAGGACCTGGGTGGGATTGTTGTTGGCGCAGGCTCAATGGGCCGAATGGCCTCTCTCTGCACTGTAGGGATTCTATGATTCAATGTAGATTGTAAATAGCTGAGACCCCAGTACTGATACCAGTGCCACTCGACTAGTAACAGCTTGCCAACCCCAAAAAGTTCCATTCAGGCATTCCCTCTGCTTCCTGTTAGTTAATATCAGCTTCCTTTCACCCATCTTCATCTAACTCCATGAATGTATCCTTCTATTCCTTTCCCCTTATATGTTTTTCCAGCTTCTCCTTAAATGCCTATTCACCTCAACTACACCTTAAGATAGTGAGTTCCACATTCTCAGTACTCTCCAAGTAAAGAGGTTTCCCATGAATTCCCTATTGAGTATACCAGTGACTGTCTTGGATTTAAGAATGCTACTTCTACCTTCTCCTGTGGCAATACTGTGCCTTAATAAATGCACTTTAGTCATGTTTCTGTGCTGAATGTGCTTACTAGTCCCTTCCATTTTATCGGAGCCATTTTGTCAGGATGCAGAATCACTATACTGTTCCTGCAGCAACATAATTGATCTTAATTTGCAGTGTTCTGATCTGAATTAATGCAGGGTTCTGTTATTTTGTGTTTTCCCCAGCGATTTTGCAGAGGAGTGTTTGATTAGGCTGATTGACAGGTAAGGTCATATGACTGTGTACAGCTCGGCTTTCAGAGAGAACTTAAGCCCAGTCTGCTTTTAGGTTTTTAGAGAGAGGTTGCTTTCTCTGTATCTCTTGCTCTGTTTGAAGTGGAGACTGGAATCTGTTAATATTAATAAGAGATTTCTTCAAAGCTACTGAGTGCATTAAATTGAATAGTATTGTATAGGGCGGAATCTTCCATTCTGGTGTACAGGTTGGGTAGTGGGGGCAGAAATGAGACTTTGGAGCTCTCACTCTCAAAAGGCAGTGGAAGCAGGGTCTTTGAATAATTTAAAGACAGAGCTGGATAGATTCCTGATTAACAAGGGGGTGAAAGGTTATCAGGGGTAGGTAAAAATGTGGGATTGAGGTTACAATCAGGTTAGCCATGATCTTATTGAATGGGGGAGCAAATTCAAGGGGCCAAGTGGCCTACTCCTGCTCCAAATTCAGATGAATGTATATGTGTGTGCTTCATGCTTTCACTATCCTATCAGGTTGCAGGACACTGTTCTTGTTAAGCACAGTGGATTCTGCCAAGAAATAAGCTTTTTCTCTGAGATTCTACTATTTGGGGAAGGAGCTTACTCTGAAAGTTGCTGCATGAAAATTAGAAGACATCTAGATCACTCTCCAGAAGTGTCAAAAGGCTGGAAATCTAATACCTACTTAAACATTTTTGGTTTCTATGCTAATTTGTTCTAAAGAAGGAATTTATGTCGATTTTGTGATGCTGCTAAATTGGAACAATAGCGATAGCTTGCTGTTAAGAATTATACTTTTCATGTTTAAGTATTTTAATTGGTATAAAGTTTTGTTATATTCCTACTGTGTTCTTAAATAAAGTTTGTTTTGATAAAAGCTTCCTAGTGGATCACTTGAATCATACCTGGAGCCAAGCACCTTACGCTTACTCAAATGGCAAAATCAAATGTAGGTCTAGTCTAACTTCATAAAATACCTTGGAGTTTCTGAATCTGGTTCTTAACTCTCCTGAAAGTGAAAGCTACCCTTTCAAACTCTTAAAGACCTTTATCAAGCCACCCCCTCAGTTTTATCTTTTCTGTAGAAAAGCTACAGTTTTCTTGATCGGTATAATCTCTCAGTTCCGGTATTATTCCTGTGAATATCCAGTGTCTTATTCAATAAGATAGGTGAGTATTCTGATTGAGGTAGTTGAAATGTTAAAAAGGTTTAATAGAATAGATGGAGAGAAACCAGCTCCTCGAGTGGGACAAGCAAGGAGGAAGAAAATATTAGAGTTAGTTTGCTCGGGAGCAAAATCAGGAAGCAGGAAGCCAGTGACTAATGGTGTGCCTCAGCGGTCAGTGCTGGGACCACAACTTTTCACAATATACATTAACGATTTGGAAAAAGGAACTCAAGGCACTGTTACTAAGTTTGCAGATGATACAAAGATATGTAGAGGGACAGGTAGTATTGAGGAAGCGGGGGACTGCAGAAGGACTTGGACAGGTTAGGGGAGTGGGCAAAAAAGTGGCAGATGGAACACAATGTGGAAAAGTGTGAGGTTATGTACTTTGGAAGGAGGAACGGAGGCATAGACTATTTTCTAAATGGGAAAATGATTAGGAAATCAGAAACACAAAGGGACTTGGGAGTCATTATTCAATATTCTCTTGAAGTTAACGTGCAGGTTCAGTCGGCAGTTAGGAAGGCAAATGCAATGTTAGCGTTCATGTCGAGGGGGCTAGAATACAAGAGCAGAGATGTACTTCTGAGGCTATATAAGGCTCTGGTCAGACCCCATTTGGAGTATTGTGAGCAGTTTTGAGGCCCATATCTAAGGAAGGATGGGTCTTGTTGGAGTTTAGAAGGATGAGGGGGGATCTTATTGAAACTTACAGGATACTGCGAGGCCTGGACGTGGAGAGGATGTTTCCACTAGTAGGAAAAACTAGAACCAGAGGGCACAACCTCAGGCTAAAGGGATGATCCTTTAAAACAAAGATGAGGATTTTTTTCCGCCAGAGAGGGGTGAATCTGTGGAAATCCTTGCCGCGTAAGGCTGTGGAGGCCAGGTCATTGAGTGTCTTTAAGACAGAGATAGATAGGTTCTTGATTAATAAGGGGATCAGGGGTTATGGGGAAAATGCAGGAGAACGGGGATGAGAAAAAATATCAGCCCTGAATGAATGGCAGAGCAGACTCGATGGGCCGAGTGGCCTAATTCTGCTCCTATGTCTTATGGTCTTATTTGGTTCAAAATAGGGACTAGGAATTTGGAATTCTCTCCTTCAAAAGGCTATGGATGTTGTGAGATAATTAGAACTTTCAGATAGATAGATAGATGGATGGATAGATAGATAGGCAAGCTTTAATTTTAATTTCAACATCACATCTGAAAGACAACACCTCTGACACTCCAACACTCTCTCTAGGTCTAATTTCAATCTCGATTTTGGACTAATTTTCCCATTCCTCCCGCCACAGGAATCGTAGTAGGCAAAGGACAGACATTGGACAGGTTTGTTAACCTCGGGCGAGATTTTCCGGTCTCAGGACAAGCATGGCTGAAATATCCCGCCCCAGATCTCTGAAGTGCCATATCCACTTCCCGCTGCCATGGGAAAGCAGCCAGCATAATCAAGGACCCCACATATCCTGGACATAGGAGGCGATTCTGCTGGCCTGCTGCATTGCTCTGGCAGCACAGTGGGCTGGGAGACTTAAGCGGAGGCCATGAGGCGAGGGCCCCCTGAGCATTGACAGCTTGGAAGTGCTAGCCTGGCTCCCTAGCAGTTTTTACGTGATTCTGGAATTTAAAATTTTTTTGGGAGAATCCCACCCATACTCTCTTCCACGTTCTCCCGTCGGGAAAAAGATACAAAAGCCTGAGATCACGTACCAACCGACTCAAGAACAGCTTCTTTGGTGCTGCCGTCAGACTTTTGAATGGACCTACCTTTTATTAAGTTTGCACTCTCTCCTCTCCTTCTCCCCTGTGCACTCTATGGACAGTATGTTTTGTCTGTATAGCATGCAAAAAAACAATACTTTTCACTCTATCCCAATGCATGCGACAATAATAAATCAAATCAAATCAAAATCAGATACAGAACCTGACAGTGCTGACACGATGGGTCAAATGGCCTCCTACTGTGCTGTGAAAATTCAGTGCTTCTGTGATGAGAGGCAGGGGTGCTACCTCCTGAGGAATGGATTGCATCCTGAATGCCGTGAAGCTCACTTTAATGGCCTTTGTGAATGTCTACATTTCATGAATTCCAAACATAAAACTCAAATGCTTACTCCTGTTTGTCTGTATAGACGAAGGAAAGAACTTGAAGCCATGCAGCTGATTGGAGATCGATACTTATTGATTTGAATATGTTGCCTCTTTGTTGATACATCCTGTAATCATGACCATTACTCTCGCTGCAAGGATGACAATAGGCCAAACTTCAACACTTGCCACAAATACATTATAGCCTGAGCCATCAACTTTCAGGGACAAAGAACCATTGTATGTGTGGTATTCAAGCCATACCTCCTACTACTTTTCATTGTCCTGATATGAAACAAATAGCACAGCGAGCGATTAATCAATGGATTCCTGCCCTCCACAATCCTGCTTCATTACCCACAGCAGGTTAGACATTTTAAGTGATGGAAAATGAGTTGTGAAAATGAGAAGTTCAATACTGACCTAAAGTCGTTGTAATATTTGACTATAAGTTAAAGCTGAAATGGTGCTATCACTGCATGGCAAAGTGCCTGTACTATATATGACACTTTATTCATGACTAATAGGGCAGCACGGTGGCACAGTGGTTAGCACTGCTGCCTCACAGTGCCAGGGGCCCGGGTTCAAATCCCAGCTTGGGTCACTGTCTGCTTGGAGTCTGCACATCCCCCCCGTGTCTGCATGGGTTTCCTTCGGGTGCTCCGATTTCCTCCCACAGTCTGAAAGACGTGCTGGTTAGGTACAATGGCCATGCTAAATTCTCCCTCAATGTACCCGGACAGACGCAGGAGAATGGCAACTAGGGGATTTTCACAGTAACTTCATTGCAGTAAGCCTACTTGTGACACTAATAAATAAACTTTAGATTGCAGCTTTATAAAACCTTAGTTAGGCCGCACTTGGAATATAGCGTTCAATTCTGGTCACCACACTACCAGAAGAATGTGGAGGCTTTGGAGAGGGTACAGAAAAGATTTATCAGGATGTTGCCTGGTATGGAGGGCATTAGCTATGAGGAGAGGTTGGAGAAACCTGGTTTGTTCTCACTGGAGCGACGGAGGTTGAGGGGAGACCTGATAGAAGTCTACAAGATTATGAGAGGCATGGACAGACTGGATAGTCAGAAGCTTTTTCCCAGGGTGGAAGAGTCAATTACTAGGGGGTATAGGTTTAAGGTGCGAGGGGCAAGGTTTAAAGGAGATGTACAAGGCAGATTTTTTACACAGAGAGCAGTGGGTGTGGATACGGTAGTGACTTTTAAGGGGCGTCTTGACAAGTACATGAATAGGATGGGAATAGAGGGATATGGTCCCCGGAAGGGAAAGGGTTTTAGTGAAGTCGGGCAGCATGGTTGGTGCAGGCTCGGAGGGTCAAAGGGCCTGTTCCTGTGCTGTAATTTTCTTTGTTCTTTACGCTTCCTGATTCATTTATATTGTGGAGGTAAAGTCATGGGACATGAAATCTAAAATCAAAAGCTTCATTCACAACAAAGGCATAATGAAATAGTCCAATTCTGATACATATCACTTATCACAATTTCTATTGTTTGTGCCCATTCTCTGTTATCTGAAAAATCATTCCTGATGCAACCCCCTTTGGAAAACCCATTCAAAGGAAACTTTTAATTCTTCATAAAATGACAAGCCTTCGTGTGATCTGAAACGGTAGTATTTCCATTGTGTTCAAAGATGAATATTAATCATTATATCAAACCCAGGGATGAGGGACTTCAGTTTTGTGGAGAGACAGGAAGAGCTGGGTTCGTTAGGCAGAGATAGAATAGAGATTATGAAAGGGTTTGATGGAGTAGATAAGGAGAAACTGTTTCTACTGGCGGTGGGGGATGGTGGAGGGGGTCAGATACCGATTTAAGAAATGGTGAAGGAACAAGGGGAGAGTTGGACGAGAATTTTTTATAGAGCAGGTCGTTGAGGTTTGGAACATACTGCTTGGGCTGCACGGTGGCGCAGTGGGTTAGCACTGCTGCCTCACTGCTCCAGGGACCCCGGTTCGATTCCCAGCTTGGGTCACTGTCTGTGTGAAGTTTGCACGTTCTCCCTGTGTCTGTGTGAGTTTTCTCCAGGTGCTCCTGTTTCCTCCCACACTCCAAAGGTGTGCAGGTTAGGTGGTTTGGCCATGCTAAATTGCCCCTTAGTGTCCCAGGTTGTGTAGGCTAGCGGGTAAATGTGTGGGGTTGCGGGGATAGGGTGGCTGTGTGGGCCTGGGTGAGATACTCTGTCAGTGTTGGTACAGATTTGATGGGCCAAATGGCCTCCTTCTGCACTGTAGGGATTCTATGAATGAGCGGTGGAAGCAGATTACACATTACTAGATTTAAATGTTTTGGTAGGATAGTGGAGTCAGCAATGTGACAATCCTGCTTGCAAATTAAAACCAATAAGAATTATAACAATTCTTATTGTTTATAAGAATATTGTTTATTCTTATAAACAATAAGAATTTATTGTTCTTAGATCTTCTTAACTTCATCACAGATGTATTTAAGAGGAAGTTAGACAAGTATGTTCCTCTGATGTTCCTATGTCCCTTTGTACCTAAAGGAGAAAGGATAGATGGAGATCTTGGCAGTATGTGATGATGTAAGGTGGGAGGAAGCTTATGTGGAGCATAAATGCTGGTACGTACCAATTGGCTCAAATAGCCTGTCACTGTGTTGGAAATTCTGGTCATTCCTCAAAGAAATAAATGGATCTGATACACAATGGGGTTACTGCATTGTTCTGGAGCTGATTAACTTCTCACTGTTCTCCCACAGCTTAACATTTGGCTCTCAGTTGAAGTGGGCGCCATATCCACGAAGGTGTTTAGGAATCCTGGTTCCGGCATGTTGGGCGGCACGGTGGCACAGTGGTTAGCACTGGTGCCTCACAGCGCCAGGGACCCAGGTTCGATTCCCGCCTTGGGTGATGTCTGTGTGTAGTTTGCATGTTCTCCCTCGTGTCTGCATGGGTTTCCTCCAGGTGCCTTGGTTTCCTCCCACAGTCCAAAGATGTGCGGGTTTGGTTAATTAGCCATGCTAAATTACCTCATTGTGGCAGAGGGGTTAGCAGGGTAACTATGTGGGGTTATGGGACAGGGCCTGGGTGGGATTGTTGTCAGTGCAGACTCTATGGCCTCCTTCTGCACTGTAAGGATTCTATCCTGTTCTATATCAAGTCAACAAGAATTCCTTAGTAACGGTGAGTCCCATTGCTGAAAGAAAGCTACTCACTGATTTAATATTCTGTTGTGTTTTAGTTATTGATTTTCAATAATAACATTCACTGGTTACCTCATGGCTCAGTTTGCTTGTTTGTTTTTCATGGGCAAAGCCTTAGCTTTCCCTTCAGTTACTTATTCATCTGTATTGATTTTGTCTGGAACATTTTATTTATCTCTAAGCATGAAACATAAATGGAGTGAACCATAAGCCAGATTATTTAATATCTGCAACCATTCACTTGTTCGGAAAATGACTCTTTTCTGAGTCTGCTTTTATAATGAGGTCAACACAATTAAATTCTCTCATTCGCAAATATAAATTGATATCAACAATGTTTTTATAACACTTGTTCAGGGAGTGGGGAAGCGGGGGGGGATGCAATCTTATCAGAATTTGGCAAAGCGTCTGTTCTAGTGTGAAAACTGGCATGAAACTCTCCAGGTCTTGCCTCTCCTCACTGACCTTGCGGCTTTTCTTTGCTGAACTTTCACCTGTACTTTGCCCTTCAGGGCTTTATCCAGGACTGTTTGCTTATCTCTCCACCCTCCTCTGCTGGCTGTTACCACTGTAAAGATCCCAGCTCTCTTCTCCTTTCCCATTTTTAACATTTCACGGTAGCAGTCGTAACCTTAGCTCCCACATCAGCCCCACCGCCATAACCCTTCCTTTCCCTTCTGCAGTACCACCAGCTTCTCTCTCCACAGATGTCAGAGTCACAGAGGTATATAGCACAGAAAAAGGCCCTTTGGCCCATCACAACTGTACCAGTCAAAGACAAACCACCCAAATATTCTAACCCAGCACTTGGACCATAGCCTTGTATGTCCTGGCATCGCAAGTGCATGTCTAAATACTTTTTAAATGTTATGAGGGTCTGTCTCCATCATCCTTGCGGACAGTGACTTCCAGACTCCCACTACCCTTTGGCTGAAAAAAAGGTTTTCCTTGCATCCCCACTAAATTTCCTGCCCCCTACCTTAAATCTATGCCCCCTCGTCTTTAATCCCTCCAACTAGGTGAAAAGTTTCTTCCTGTCTACTCTTTTTGTGCCCCTCATAATTTTATACATCTCAATCATGTCCCCCCTCAGTCTCCATTTCTCCAAGGAAAACAACCCCAGTCTATCCCATCCTTCTTCACAACAGAAACTCTCCAGCCCAGGCAACATCCTGGTAAATCTCTTCTGCACCCTTTCCAATGCTATCGCATCCCTCCTATAATATGGATTCCAGAACTGCACACAATGCTGTAGCTGTGGTCATATCAACATTTTATACAGTTCCAGCAAACCTCCCTGCTCTGGAACTCTATGCCTTGGCTAATAAAGACAAATATACCCAATGTCATTTTAACAACTTTATCCACCCATCCTACTACCTTAAAGGATTGGTGTACATGCACACCAAGGTCCCTCTGATCCTCGGTGCTTCCCAGGGTCTTGCTATTCATCATGTATTCCCTTGCCTTGTTGGTCCTGCCCAAGTGCATCACCTCACACTTAATTCCATCTGTCACTGACCAGCCCATCTGATCAGCCCATCCATATTGTCCTGTAATCTAAGGCTATCATCCTGACTATTTACCACCCATTTTCATATCATCCGCGAACTTACTGAGCAATCCTCCTACAATCAATTCTAATTCATTTATATAAACCACAAACAGCAAGGGCTCCCAATACTGATCCCTGCGGGACCCCACTGAACACAGTCTTCCAATCAGAAAACCACCCCTCAACAATTACCCTCTTCTTCCGGCCACTCAGGTTTTTGATTAATAAGGGGATCAGGGGTTATGGGGAAAAGGAAGGAGAATGGGGATGAGAAAAATACCAGCCATGATTGAATTGCGGAGCAGACTCGATGGGCCAAGTGGCCTAATTCTGTTCCTGTGTCTTATGGTCTTATGGTCTCAGCCAAATTTCTTTGGATCCCATAAGGGCTCTTACATTCGCTATCAATCTCCCATGTGGGACCTTGTCAAAAGCCTTGCCGAAGTCCAGGAAGACTATATCAAATGCATTGCCCCCCATCTGCACACCTGATCACCTTTCTGAAAAATTCAATCAAGTTGATCAGACATGACCCTCCCTTAACAAAACTATACTGACTGTTCTTGGTGAATCCCTATCTCTCCAAACGCAGATTAATTCTGTTTCTCAGAATTGCTTCCAATAGCTTCCCCACCATTGAGGTTAGACTGACTGGCCTGTTATCTCCTGATTTATCCCTTCCTTCCTTCTTGAATAATGGTACCACATTGGCAGTCCTCCACTCCTCTGGCACATCTCCTGTAACCATTATTGAACATTTTTGCCAGCGGCCCTGCTATTTCCTCCCTTGCCTCATTCAACAGTCTGGGATACATTTCATCCAGCCCTGGAGATTTATCCACTTTTAAGCCTGCCAGACCACCCCATTCTGTCCATGCTAATGTCTTTAATTGTACCGCAGTCCTTCTCCCTGATTTCTATGCCTGAACTGCCGAGATTTTCCAGCATTTTCTGGCTTCTTTGTACCGCCAGTAACTTTACTGGGTGACATAACTTTAAAAGTGCTGAGGTTGCACTTCCTTATTGTTTTGAACAAATGCTTTCTGCTTCATCTGTTTGTGAAATTGTCAGGTAGATTGCAGCTTTCTGTACATCCTAAACGCACACAGCAGTTCGAGGTAATTACTACCTGCTGGCATCTGGGATTTTAGTTGGAATTAATGAGGGGAAACAGCTACAGTCCAGATAGATTGCGATCTATTGCTTCTTTTTCCTGGTTTGCGATTTCGCTGATCATTTGCAGGATTGACCACTTTGATTTGGTTCTGGCCCTGAGTCCTGTGGGTCTTACATACCCTTTTCTATCCTGATGCCCCTGCGTTCCATTCCTGTAGCTTCTTTCCTTGCCATGTTACTGAATTTAATCTACAAAATAAATTTACTACAGAAAATTACCGGAGAATTCTGCCAAGCATTTAATTAACAGATGATAATTTAACATGAGTTAAGGTTGTTGACATGATAAGCGGTTTGTCTGAATGAAAAATTGTTTTTGATCTTGTCTGACATGCTGTGAGGAAGGGTTGAGCGCGCTTGCCAATTCCGATTTACACCTCCTCCCAGTCTTCTGGGAGCACACCAACAGTTGTAGAAACTAAGGTAGACATGGAGCGGATGCTTCCTCTTGTGGGCCATTCTAGGATGAGAGGTCATAGTCTTAGAGTAAGAGGTAGCAAATTTAAAACAGAGTTGATGTTTAAACTACTTCGCCCAAAGGGTTGTGAATCTGTGGAATTCACAACCCCAAAGTGCGTTGGATGCTGGGACAGTGAGTAAATTTAAGGAGGAGTTAGACAAATTTTTAATTGGTAATGGGTTGAAGGGTTATGGGAAGAAGGCAGGAAAATGGGGATGAGGAGCATATCAGCCATGATTGAATGGCAGAGTAGACCCGATAGGCTGAATGGCCTAATTCTGCTTCTATATCTTAGGAATTTATGAACACAATATCTCGCTCACATATACGTTCTCCCCTAGATAATCAGGGACCAGAAGGATACATCCTTCCAGCTCTGGCCCCTTACACACCTTCCATTTCCTTTGCTCCACCATTGGCAGCTTTTCCTTCAGCCTTTAATCCCTAAGATCTGGAATTCCCTCTGCAAAATTCTTTGTCTCTCTATCTTTCATTCCTCCTTCAAGGTGATCTATCTTTTCACCAAGCATTTAGCAAGTCTTTCTTTGACTCAGTGTTGACATTCTTCCAATTTCACACTTACGACGTAGAGATCAATTGAAGAGTTACAGAGCGGAAGGAGGCCATTCAGCCCATCTTGTCTGCGCCAGACAAAACAATGAAAAGAAACTAGCCGCTCATTTTAATCCCAATTTTCCAGCACCTGGTCCATACTAAGCAGGCCAACAAGCTTAGGGCAGCACGGTGGCACAGTGGTTAGCACTGCTGTCTCACAGTGCTAGGGACCTGGGTTCAATTCTGGCCTTGGGTCATTGTCTGTGTGGAGTTTGCACGTTCTCCCTGTGTCCGCGTGGGTTTCTTCTGGGTGCTCCGGTTTCCTCCCACGGACCAAAGATGTGCGAGTTAGGTTGATTGGCCATGATAAATTGTCCCTAGTGTCAGGGGGACAAGCAGGGTAAGTATGTGGGGTTATGGGAATAGAGTCTGGTTGGTCGTTGGTGTAGACTCGATGGGCCGAATGGCCTCTTTCTGCATTGTACGGATTCTATGAAGCTGTCTAACAAATATTACTACTCTAAAGGCACAATATAAATGCACATTGCAGTTGTCATCAGAAGGTTAATTTTGCTCTCTCCGCAATTCAAGTACCTGAAATCAGCTGCAAGCAGTCTATTGACAATTGGTGACTTCAATTTCCATTAGACTGACAAGTTGGAGTGTTGGAGAATTGGCTAAGGGACAAAAAATAGAGTGAAGTGGGGAAGACTAAATGTTCCGCTTGGAGAGCAGTACATAGTGGTGTTCCCCAATGGTCAGTATTAAGACCACTACTCTTATAGATATATAATAATAATGACCTGGACTTGAGTTTACAGGTCAGAATTTGATAGCTTACCAATGGGATGACGCTTAGAAATGTGATAAATAATGAGAAAGATAGTAACAGATATCAGGAGGATTTGGATAGGCTGGTGAAATGGGCAGGCACATGGCAGATGAAAGTTAATGCAGAGTGGGGTGGTATTTAGGTAAGAAGAATGAATGCTTTTGACTGGCAACACATCCACCACCTTCAACATTCACTCTCTCCACCAGTGAGGCATAGTGGCAACAGTATGTACCATCTATAAGATGCACTGCAGCAACTCACCAAGGTTCCATTGGCAGCACCTCCAAAACCACCTCGAAGGACAAGGGCAGAAGATGATTGGGAACATCACCACCTGGAAGTTCCCCTCCAAGTCACTCCTCATCCTGACATAGAAATACATCGGCTTATTAAATCACTGGTTAGGTTAGCAGTATTGGCCAAAATCCTCCACCCTCACTCAGGGCTGGGATTTTCCATTGCCACGGAGAGTGAATGGAGTTTTGGCTGGAATGCCAAATTTTCCGATCTCACTCACAACAGGTCCCGCCACAGATGAGGCTGGAGAATTCGACCCACTGTGCTCAAATATTTTTCTATTTTTTCATCAGAGAATGTGAGAGTTGCTGGCATGGCCAGCATTTATTGCTCACTGAAAATTGCCCCTTGAGACACCATTCTTTCAGAAGGATGGCAGAACCTAAGAGGGTAAACATAACATAGAAACATAGAAGATAGGAGTAGGAGGAGGCCATTTGGCCCTTCGAGCCCGCTCCGCCATTCATCACGATCATGGCTGATCATCCAACTCAATAACCTAATCCTGCTTTCTCCCCATAACCTTTCATCCCATTCGCCCCAAGTGATATATCTAACTGCCTCTTGAATACATTCAATGTTTTGGCATCAACTACTTTCTGTGGGAATGAATTCCACAGACTCACCACTCTTTGGGTGAAGAAATGTTTTCTCATCTCCATCCTAAATGATCTACCTCGAATCCTCAGACTGTGACCCCTGATTCTGGACTCCCCCACCATCGGAAACATCCTCCCTGCATCTACCCTGTCTAGTCCTGTTTAAAATTTATAAGTCTCCAAGAGAACCCCCCCTCATTCGTCTGAACTCCAGAGAAAACAATCCTAACCTAGTCAATCTCTCCTCATACATCAGTCCCACCATCCCCGGAATCAGTCTGGTAAACCTTCGCTGCACTCCCTCGAGAGCAAGAACATCCTTCCTCAGAAAAGGAGACCAGAACTGCACACAATACTCTAGGTGTGGCCTCACCAAGGCCCTGTATAATTGCAACAACACATCCTTGCTCCTGATCTCAAAACCTCTCACAATGAAGGCCAACATACCATTTGCCTTCTTTACCGCCTGCTGCACCGGCATGCTTACCTTCAGCAACTGGTGCACAAAGACACCCAGGTCCCACTGCACACTCCCCTCTCCCAGTTTACAGCCATTCAGGCAGTAATCTGGATAGGATTAGGGTAGAGGAGAGGTTTACTATAATGATGCCCGGTGATAAGGGGCATCAGTTATATGGAGACTGAAGTGCCTGAAAGAGTGGTGCAAGCAAATTTAATAGTAACCTGAACGCTTTTATATGCTGAAAGGAAAAAAAAGAGTGGCGCTAATTGAGAAGCTCAAACAAAGAGCTAGCACAGCCATGATGGGCCAAATGGCATCCTTTCATGCTGTGTCATTATGTGATTCCACAAAGAGGACTTGCTTTTTGCCTGCAAATCAAAACTAATTGACAAAATGCCGTTTCCAATAAATATTTCAGACCCATTGAATAATATAATTCTAGCAGGCAGTTTTCACATTAGATTCACTGCACAAAATAGAAAACAAATCTGTCCAGGTTATTAAACACATTAAATAAATATTTAGTGTACAAACTACATAGATAATATTAGAGTAAGACACGAGGTATTAAAATTACTTTCAAATTGACTAAAGGTAAAGCAATAATCTTCTATACCTTCTTTCTCCTCACACAATAAATCTGGAAATTGCCTGCTTTTCGTATATAAAGGCATCCCCTCTGCCTTAGAAAACTGACGAGTAACTATCCAATTCTGGATACTCCTCTATTATGAAGGTAGTGTTTCATAATCAATGATCAGGCTGTTCCAAGATGCTAGTCATTGTTGAAGTGAATGATTGATTGGTTTGATTTATTATTGTCACATGTATTGGGATACAGCGAGATGTATTGTTTCTTGCGCGCTATACAGACAAAGCATACAAAGCATACCGTTCACAGAGTACACAGGAAAGAAGGAAAGGAGCGAGTGCAGAATGTAGTGTTACGGTCATGGTTAGGGTGTAGCGAAAGATCAACTTAGTGCAAGGTAGGTCCATTCAAAAGCCTGATGACAGCAGCAGGGAAGAAGCTGTTCTTGGGTCGGTTGGTACGTGTTTTCAGACTTTTGTATCTTTTCCCTGATGGAAGAAGATGGAAGAGAGAATGTCCGGAGTGCATGGGGTCCTTGATTATGCTGGCTGCTTTGCCAAGGCAGTGGGAAGTGTAGATAGAGTCAATGGATGGGAGGCTGGTTTGCATGATGGAGCTGTTGTGGAAGAAACTCTTCATCCTCTCCTCTTCCCCCGCCGATTAGCATTGTGAGAGTGAAGCTTCCTCTTAATGCACCAACCCTATTCACCCTAACCACTCCATGTCGTAATTTATCCCACATGCTCACCTCTTTCTGAGTAAAGAGTTTTCTCTTTGATCACTTATTGGATTTTGTTGTTACTATCTAATTTTTACGACCCCTAGTTTTGGATTGCCCCACAGTTGGAAACATCTTTGAATCAGAAGGTTGTGATTTCATGTCTCATTCCAGAGACTTGAGCACAAAAGGGTCTCAACTGAGGGAGCACTGAGGGACAGCTGCTCTGTCATAGATGCTGGGGGAATTTTACCATTCCGCCCGCCACGGAAAGCGTAGCAGATGAGGGGCGGACCATGGAAAGGTCTGTTGGCCTCGAGTGGGAGTTTCTGGTTTTGGGGTGAGCGAGGCTGGAAAATCATGCCCGCTGTCTTACAGAGGAAATATTAGAGTGAAGGCTCCTGTGCATGTAAGAAATGGTGTTGTGTATTTTGAAGAAGAGCAGGGCAGTTATTCCCCTCGTCCTGGACAGCATTCGGCTTTAATTCAACAACATTATAAAGAGATGATCTGGTCACTATCACATCATTGTGGAGTTTGCAATGTCCAAACTGGCTACTGTTTCCTCCATTACTATACTGTAGCCCAATCCATCACACAAACCAGCCTCCCATCCATTGACTCTGTCTACACTTTCCACTGCCTCGGAAAAACAGCCAGCATAATTAAGAACCCCACGCACCCGGGACATTCTCTCTTCTACCTTCTTCCATCAGGAAAAAAATACAAGAGTCTGACATCACATACCAATCAACTCAAGAACAGCTTCTTCCCTGCTGCCATCAGACTTTTGAATGGACCTACCAAATATGAAGCTGATCTTGCTCTGAACCCTAGTCAAGACTGTAACACGAAATTCTGCACCCTCTCCTCCCCTTCTACCCTATGTACTCTATGAACGGTATGCATGCAAGAAAAAATAATTAAATTTAAGTTTTAAGTTTATTTATTAGTGTCACAAGTAAGCTTACATTAACACTGCAATCAAGTTACTGTGAAAATCCCCTAGTCGCCACACTCCGGCACCTGTTCGGGTGCTGAGGGAGAATTTGGCGTGGACAATGCACCTAACCCAGTGTGTCTTTCGGACTGTGGGAGGAAACCGGAGCACCCGGAGGAAACGCGCCCAGACACGGGGAGAACATGCAGGCTCCGCACAGACAGTGGCCCGAGCCGGGAATCGAATCTGGGTCTCTGGCGTTGTGAGGCAGCAGTGCTAACCACTGTGCCACTGTGTCACCCATAATTTTCACTGTATCCCAATACATGTGACAATAATAAATCAAATTATTGCCCGACTTTTAGTTAAGTCGGGCAGCATAGTCGGGGCAGGCTTGGAGGGCCGAACGGCCTGTTCCTGTGCTGTAATTTTCTTTGTTCTTTGTTCAAATCAAATCAAGTCAAAAAATACACAAGGAATAGCTAGAACAATGTAACCCCTGCCTCGACATCAATTCCAGCCCTGACACTTTACGCACACAGCAAGCTGCTTTCCCAGGCTTCATACAGTCTGAGCACATGAGCAAACAATTATACTCAGGAAACTCTTACTCAATCAACTCTCCTAATTACACTGCCTTTTTATTGATTCCTTGGGCCATTAGAAATGTGTGCTCCAGTTGTATAGAATGTTCTGTACCTGAAGAAAATAACTGAGCTGTTTTCAACAGAACGACTATGATTAGTTCTGCAGTTGTGCACTGCTCAGTTACACATAGGGGAATACAATTCATTTGCCAGCTATATATAGAAAAGCCAAGTATGGATTCGAAAGAACATGTTTCCAATTACACAACAAATATGGACCAGAGGAAATCCCTCGCCCTTCCACTCCTGTAATTTATTAATTGTTAGGTTTGTTTTTGTGGTGTTACTGACAAGGCCAGCATTTATTGCCCATCCCCAGTTGCCCTTGAGAAGGTGGTGATGGGTCTTCTTGCATGCGGTGAAGGTGCTCTCACAGGGAAGAATGTTCTGGGGACCATGCGGCCCCCCCACATCGGGACCAGGTTCAGATCAAGTGCCTGGGTCGGGCCTCAGCATGCCCACCAGAATGACTTTATGTGAAGCCGCCTCCTGATTGGCCACCTCTGCGCTCGCTGTCTAAGTGAGGAACGAGATAGAGAATTGGTGTGAGAACAATAATCTCTCCCTCAATGTCAACAAAATCAAGGAGATAGTCATCGACGTAGGAAGAATAGTGGAGAACATTCCCCTGTCTACATCAATGGGGATGAAGTGGAAAGGGTCGAGAACTTCAAGTTTTTAGATGTCCAGATCACCAACAACCTGTCCTGGTCCCCCCATGCTGACACTATAAGCCCACCAGCGCCTCCACTTTATCAGAAGACTAAGGAAATTTGGCATGTCAGCTACGTCTCTCACCAACTTTTACAGATGCACCATAGAAAACATTCTTTCTGGTTGTATCACAGCCTGGTATGGCTCCTGCTCTGTCCAAGACCACAAGAAACTGGATGTAGCCAAATCCATTACACAAACCAGCCTCCCATCCATTGACTCCGTCTACACTTCCCGCTGCCTTGGAAAAGCAGCCAGCATAATTAAGGACCCCATGCACCCTGGACATTCTCTGTTCCACCTTCTTCTATCAGGAAGAAGATATAAAAGGCTGAGGTCACATACCAACCGACTCAAGGACAGCTTCTTCTCTGCTTCCATCAGACTTTTGAAGTTGCACGAAGTTGATCTTTCTCTACACCCTAGCTATGACTGTAACACTACGTTCTGCACTCTCTCCTTTCCTTCTCTATGAACAGTATGCTTTGTCTGTATAGCACACAAGAAACAATACTTTTCACTCGATACTAATACATGTGACAATAATAAATTAAATCATTATTCTGGCAGACAGAATAATGAATCAAGAGGCCAGATGAAAGATCTTCCAAAAACGTTCAGCTGGGAGCCCCACCAGGAGAGAAGAGCTGGAGAGGAGGGAGACTTGAGGGCGCCTCCAAATGCAGGCACTCATAAGGAGGGATGGGACCATGGAGGGATTTTGTTTCAGCACACTGTGATTTTATACAACTTAATATTGGGCAGAATAGCTGGCTCATTATAAAGAGTTTCAAATGTCATGAAAATAGATGAATATTAAAATATAGCAGAAAATAACAAAAGCTTGCGCTCAGAATGTTAACATAGCAATAAACAGGTCTCGCCTCTCTGTTCAGTCTTTTTACAAATTTCCAGCATAAAGCTGCTGTTTTGCATGGAATGATTTCAAGAGATAACTTTTGCTGTTTATTGAATGACCATCACTGAATAAACCTGCCTGCTAGCTTCATCTGTTACGTAAGTGTCTTGATATTAATGATCTTAATTGTATCCTGAAATGACTGGGTGCTTTGCAAAAAATCCTACATGTAATCGAGCTAACAACGACCGGATCTCCTATTTCTCAGGGCATGTTATCCCAGATTGCTGACAAAGCATTGGCCTGTACACCACACTTGATCTTTCAGAGTTTTGTTTTTTCATTTTACGTTTTTTCAAACTGTAATCCCCACCCCAACTCTGATCACCGGTCCAAAAGGAGAAGGTGTCCGTGTGAATGGCTTGATCACTAATCTAACAGCAGCACGGCGGCACAGCGGTTAGCACAGCTGCCTCACAGCTTTAGGGACGTGGGTTCGATTCCTGGCTTGGGTCACTGTCTGTGTGGAGTCTGCATTTTCTCCACATGTCTGTGTGGGTTTCCTCCGGATGCTCCAGATTCCTCCCACAGTACGAAAGACGGGATTTTCACAGTAATTTCATTGCAGTGTGAATGTAAGCCTACTTGTGACTAATAAATGAACTTATAACTTAACTTACATGCTGGTTAGGTGCATTGGCCATGCTAAATTCTCCCTCACTCTACCCTAACAGGCACCGGAGTGTGGCGGCTAGGGATTTTCACAGTAACTTCATTGCAGTGTTAACGTAAGCCTACTTGTGGCACTAATAAATAAACGTTAGACGAATTCTGGTACTCAATCAGAGCATCACGCAGCCTCAGATAGGTTTAGCATAGGGCAGATATTACTTTGTCCCCAGCAAAATGCAACTCCAAATCCATGGGTAGGGTGTTCCTTTCTGCACCAATCTATCCCCACCAGCCTTCTCCAGCACAGTGTCACTAATGACTGGAATTTTTCAACCATTCCCGCCGCCAGGATTCTCTGGGCCCGCCTGCAGCATACCCTCTGTCACGGCTTTCCCGACGGCTTGGGATGGCTTCAATGGGAATTCCCATTGTCAGTGGCAGGATCAGAGCACCCCACCACCAGCGAACAACACGCCGTCTCCCTCCATCGAGAAAAGTGCTGAGGGGTCGGCCAGAGAATCTCACCCTGGTTGCAGTTTAATGTTGAGAGCGTCCTTCGACTTGATTCACCGAATCTATCTCATTTTTCCATCAGACCTTTGCAATTATCCGACAAGTAAAGGGAGGAATTTAAATATATGTGACACAAGTGTTAGAACTCAACATCCCCTAACTGTGCACCTTAATGTGTGGTGATGTCTTACAGTTCACTCAGGGAATCCAAGTTACAATGGCAACATGCATGTTGTAACCAGGAGCTATGGCTGGTGATGGTGGAGGCTCCACGTTTCTTTCTTGCTTTCCCGCTCTCCTACTCTTATCACCCGCCATTGGTCTGTATTGGAGTCATAGAAACAATAGAATCTCTACAGTGCAGAAGGAGGCCATTCGGCCCTTTGTGTCTGCGCCAACAACAATCCCATCTAGGCTCTATCCGCGTAACCCCACATATTTACCTCGCTGATCCTTCCAACCTACGTATTCCGGGACACTAAGGGGCAATTTAGCATGGCCAATGCACCTAACCGGCACATCTTTGGACTGTGGCAGGAAACCGGAGCACCCGGAGGAAACCCATGCAGACATGGGGAGAACGTGCAAACTCCACACAGACTGTAACCCAAGCCAGGAATTGAACCCGGGTTCCTCGAGCTGTGAGTGCTAACCACTGTGCCACCCATGCCACCTACAAGAATTTGCAGATTGATACTCAGCCTGTTTGGCTTCATTATGAAGGCACCTTCCTTGGCCTTCAAATCCTGGAGTGGGACTCAAACCTGAGCTTCTGACTCAGGGATACCACCCACTGCACAGCGAGACCAGCTGGACCTCTTCATATATCTACCTCAGGGAATCATTCAGTAGATGATGGGGAAGAGTCTCACAGCTACAACTGGAGGGGTTAGAGATTGAACTGTGCCAGCCTGCTGCTCTGATCTAGGTGTGAAGAAGTATCTGTGCACTGGAACAGATAGGTCCAAGGCCTGAGTGAGGTTCAGGCAGTTTGTTATAAAGCGGCCCTCAGGTAATGGGGTGGGGGAAGAGGCCGGGGTTTGGAGCAGGCTATGGGAGCATTGAGCAGATCTGATCACAAAGCCTGTGGAGTCGGTGATGCACCCTTGCTTGTCCTGGTTGAATAGCAAGGGTCTGTTAAAAAGTAAAATTGTCATTTCGTAGAAACCATAGAAACCCTACAGTGCAGAAAGAGGCCATTCGGCCCATCGAGTCTGCACCAACAACAATCCCACCCAGTCCCTATCCCCGTATGCCTACATATTTACCCGCTAATCCCTCTAACCCTCATATTTACCCGCTAATCCCTCTAATCTACGCATCCCGGGACACTAAGGGGCAATTTAGCTTGGCCAATCAACCTAACCCGCACATCTTTGGACTGTGGGAGGAAACCGGAGCACCCGGAGGAAACCCACGTAGACACGGGGAGAATGTGCAAACTCCGCACAGACAGTGACCCGAGCCGGGAATCGAACCCAGGTCCCTGGAGCTGTGAAGCAGCAGTGCTAACCATTGTGCTACCCTTGTTCTTAAATTCCCTTGTTCTTAAATTCATTTACAGAATGTGGGCATCACTGGCTAGGCCAGCATTTGCTGCCCATCCCTAATAGTCCTTGAGAAGTTGGTGATGAGCTGCCTTCTTGAACTACTGCAGTCCCTGAGGGGTAGGTACACCCACAGTGCTGTTAGGAAAGCGCTCCAGGATTTTGACCCAGCGAATGTGAGGGAACGGTGATATATTTCCAAATCAGGATGGTTAGTGACTTAGATGGGAAATTTGCTGGCTGGTGTGCAGGATAAAGAAGAGTTGTGAATGGGTCTGGCCCACTTATCATTGATGTGGAGATGCCGGCGTTGGACTGGTTATCATTGACCAGTGTTGAAACAGGATCCTTCAAGAAGGGTTCAGCCCCTAATTTATGTGGTCAAGGGGCACTTTTAGGCATCCACCAGAGACAGGAAGAAAGTGGAATGCATAGATTTAGCTGTGGGACCAAAACATCTGTGAATTGGACACAACCCATTCCGTTGTGACATTGATATCTTTGGCAATTGAAAATCAGGTGCGATTCACACTGATTTCTACCCTGAAGAGTTTAATGTGCATTGCAAGTCCATTGCACATTTAAGAAACTGAGTAAACTTACAAGTTGCCCAAAGCTAAAAGACTGGAAGTGATCAAACAACCTTGACAGAGCCCCACCTCCTGAAATCCTCAGTAGACATCATCAATGCACATGGATAATCAAAGACTGGTTTCAGCAGCCTTACAACCTCACTCTCAATCTGCACAGCTATTGATAATCAATAAGATAATTGAGCACTCAAAAGGTTGTCAACACAGCTAATTGCAACCAGAAAAACACCAGCTAAAATCAAAGGTGAAGGTAGTTCAGTAGAGGGAGGAGAAAGGAATGGGAAGAGATGCTGATAGAGTGAGACGAAAGCAAAATACTGCGGATGCTGGAAGCTGAAAAAAACCCAGAAAATGGTGGAAAATCTTAGCGGGTCTGACAGTATCTGTGAGGAGTGAATCGAGCCAACGTTTCGAGTCTGGATGACCCTTCGTCAGAGCTGAAGACAAGGAAAATTGGACAAGATTTATACTGTTGGGGGGGGGGGGTGAATTGACAAATATGCCACAGACAAAAAGACAAATGAAATGTAAATGGTGATGATAAAGGATGAGAATGGTGCTAATAGCGTCCATTAAGAGATTGGAATGTGCGAAAGACAGAACAAAGTGCAGGCTGTCAAAGGACAACCTGAGGCTTGTGGCAGGTGGCCCTAGTGGGGTGGCGGAAGGTGGGGAGGGAAGTAAGATGGAAAGTGAGATTTTTAAGAAATGAACAAATGAAATGATGGAAGAAATTAAAATTTAAAATAATAGGAATGTAGAGTGATAAAAATGGATTAATAAGTGAAGAAATGAAATAAAATAAATGGAAATGGGGTGAAGGTGGAGGGGAGAGTTCATGCTCTGAAGTTGTTGAACTCAATGTTCAGTCCGGAAGGCTGTAAAGTGCCTAATCGGATGAGGTGCTGTTTCTCCAGTTTACATGGGGTTCACTGGAACATTGTAAATGGCCAAGGATGGACATGTGGACAGGAGAGCAGGGTAGTGTGCTGAAATGATAAGAAACAGGAAGATCTGGGTTTTGCTTACGCACAAACTGAAGGTTTTCTGCAAAGTGGGCACCCAGTCTGTGTTTGATTTCTTCGATGGAGAGTAGACCGCATTGGGAGCAGCAAATGCAATGGACAGATTAATGGAGACCTGCGCATGCATGACTGCGTCCTGCACTGTGAGCTGCCGGCTTTCTGGCAAGCACAGGCCCCGTCCCCTCCCCCTATTGGCAGGAAACAGTTTGTGCATTATTTTGTGTACAGCACAGTGTAAGATTGCATTTTTAAACTTGCCCAAAAACGGACCTGAAAGTCTCACGTTTTCACATTCGGCACTTGGGATTTTTCAGTAAGATTGCCCCACCTAGTGTTGGAAGAGTTTTTGTTAAAGCAGGAGGTACTTTCTTGGCACTTTGAAGTACACTGGCTCACTCCATAACAATCCATCAGTGATAGCATTACCCTACTTCACAGCCAACACAGCCCAATACTCTGCTGCAGATTGGCAAGTGTGCACTGAAATGCCTCAAGATTAGTGTTTAATTGGACAGGTGCACACCACCCCATTACTACAAGCAGCAGAACCTTGGAGGTAATGAGCTCAGCCAGGACTCCCTGCCTGCGGGTAAACCCAAACTCTTTATTGAGTCACTCAACCAAAACCTGCAATAATCCGACGGAAAGGGAAGTCAGGAGAAGGGTTTTCAACAAAACAGGATTTAAAATTAAAATTCCTCTCAGTCTGTCAGGACATGACAACACCAAGATCTTGTGTTTGTCTTCAACGCAGTAAAATGACCCGGGGCGCTTGTAGCCGAAATAGAAAGAGAAGATTAACATTGAGCGAAAGAAGAAGACATATTACAGTTATTGGTTAAAAGCTTGGCTAGAATGTTAGGTTTTAGGGAGCACCTTAAAGGAGGTGAGGTTTGAAGAGGGAATTAATTTAGGGCCTTGGCCGCTACAGCCATGGCTGCATGGAAGTCTTTGAAGAAGGCGTGATGTGGCCTATTTCCGGCAGAGGAGGCTGATCGCCATTGGCCACTGGAGGGATCTTCAGGTCCCACCGACATCGCCAGTGTTTTGTGTGGCTCACCCATCCTCTGGGGGAAGGGGTGGGGGATGTCACCTTTGGTGGGACCTGAGGATCCCGGCGGAAGGAGGAGGAAGGGCTGGTAAACCCAATGTTCCACAGGAGGACAAGGCCAACACTCAAAGAAAGTTCTAAAGCTCTTCATGAAGCTGTGGGGAGGGGGAGGGAGTGTGGGGGGGGGGGGGGGGGGGGGGGGAGGCAGGAGTAGAGGAGAGATGCTGGGAGGGACACGGGGGGTTGTGACACTGAGTGGGGGTGGGGGGGGGAAGGTCCGGGGGGACAAGGGTGACAGGTGGGGATGGGGGATATGGGTGGGGGACAGGGGAGGGGGAGGGGGCCGGCAAATCCCGCCCTCCGAGAAATGGATTCCATTGCCTGTGGGAAGACACCTTGATGTTTCCCTGCTCAGTCTTGATTTGTGTGATTGCTTCTCTGTGCTCTTGAGTTAACTCAACTGCACAAATCCCGTTTGGGTAAAGGCCCATTCCCACCCCCACTCCACCCCCACCCCACCCCCACTCCAACCACCCTCATCCCACCCTGACCCCCACCTCACTGGGATGGATTGCATATCGTTCACACACCCCCTCCTCCCCATCCATTAAAAAGGTTGGCTGTGGATGACATCAACAAACAGTCACTACAGGCAGTCCCACAAAGAAAATTGATGATCTCCAGACCCACATGAGAGCTCTGGCAAAGTGTCATCATGACTCGAAATGTTGGCTCTATTCTCTGCCCACTGATGCTGTCAGACCCGCTGAGAGTTTCCAGCGTTTTCTGTTTTTGTTCCACATAAGTCCCAGGCTTTCTGGATGGGAAAGATGGAGAATCCTGGCCAAGGGGATGGTAGGGGGTTTTGGAGGGCAGACATCGAGGCAAAATGTTGGAGGTGGGGGGCAGAGGGTCAATCTTGGAGGAATGTGTCCTCAATGTGCACAGGGCTCCCCCAAAGGATGTACCCCTCTTCTGACCTGCCCTTTTGAAAATGTTGGTGAAACAAATGACCCATCCCACCATTCACTGCCTTGCATAGTAATTGGTCACATGGGGCCCCTTACTCACCTCCCCGCACCCCCCCCCCCCCCCCCTCCATATTATGGAGACTAAGTTGGGAGGGTACAGGAAGGTGGTGGACTATTTTACATGACCCCCCGCCATTAACACAAAAGTAAAGTAAAGTTGATTTATTAGTCACAAGTAAGGCTTACATTAACACTGCAATGAAGTTACTGTGAAATTCCCCTAGTCGCCACAGTTCGGGTCAATGCACCTAACCAGCATGTCTTTCAGAATGTGGGAGGAAACTGGAGCATCCGGAGGAAACCCACGCAGACACTGGGAGAACGTGCAGACTCCACACAGACAGTGACCTAAGCCGGGAATCGAACCTGGGTCCCTGGCGCTGTGAGGCAGCAGTGCTAACCACTGTGACACCATGCCGTCCATGCCGCATCCGGTGGGAGCCTTAATTTGTTGGATGATGTGAAATGATATTGAGTTTAACCCTCCTCACTACCTCCCATCTTGCGTTCAAAGCCTGCTCAAAGCCAATATTGTTCAAACAGCTTTACTGTTAACTCACCTCGTTCCACTTCAGTTCAAAGTGCACTCTGCTGCATGAAGAGCCTTGGGGAGTTTGAGAGCCTTGAGGATGCATTACCATGCATGTTGCTGTTAAACAGCTTGACTTCCATGGCGCTAATAGCAACACACTTTTTCTCAGTTAATAATTTAACTTTCATTAGATTCCAGATGGTGTTGGAATGGAAATATTGGCAAGCAAGTGAAATAATATAACATTATGCATTGAACTGGAAGTAGGTTTTGCGTGTGCTCTGAATGTTACTTTGTTTGGCAGTATTCATCTGCTCATTAATGGAACTACATCAAACTGTTTCTAATACGGTGGGTGGAAGTTTCTGTCACTCCTGATTTGATTCAAGCACCTGTAGTAATATCTCTACCTTTCCACACAAACTCATTTTGCCCCAAAAACAACAGTGTCTGTCCTTCAAATTAACCTTACTAGCTCAGATCTGGGATTTGCTCAGAACAAGCAAAATGTTTCTCTGGGAGTGTCAGCCATGCTTCAGTTGTTGGCCCTCTCATTTATAAGTCAGATTCATGTCAGTGGGTTCTGCGGTGGGTAACTCACCTTCTCACCTCCCCAAAGCCTGTCCATCATCCGCAAGGCACAAGTCAGGAATGTGATGGAATAGTCCCCACTTGCCTGGATGGGTGCACCTCCAACAACACTCAAGAAACCCAACACCGTCCAGATCAAATGTTTGATTGGCACCCCCATCCACACTGCCATAAACATTCACTCCCTCTGCCATGGATGCACAGTGGCAGCACTGTGTACCATCTACATGGTTCACTGCAGCACGGTGGCACAGTGGTTAGTACAGCTGCCTCACAGCGCCAGGGACCCGGGTTTTATTCCGACCTTGGGTCACTGTCTGTGCGGAGTTTGCATGTTTTCCCCATGTCTGCGTGGGTTTCCTCCGGGTGCTCCGGTTTCCTCCTACAGTCCAAAGATATACAGGTTAGGTGGATTGGCCATGCTAAATTGCCACTCAGTGTCCAAAGATGTGTAGGTTAGGGGGATTAGTGGGGTAAATGCACAGTGTTACAGGATTAAGACCTGCGTAGGATGCTCTGTTGGAGAGTCGGTGCAGACTTGATGGGTCAAGTGGCCTGCTTCTGTAGGGATCTTATGAAATTCTGTGAACTCATCAAGGTTCCTTCAACTCACCTCCCAATCACATGAGCTCAATTACTTAGAAGAATATAGGCAGCAAATACATGGGAAAACCACCACCTACAAGTTCCACTCCAAGGCACACATCCTGACTTGGAAGAATATTGACATCCCTTCATCATCGCTGGGTCAAAATCCTGGTACTCCTTCCCTAACAGCACTGTGGGTGTACCTACATGCATTACAGCAGTTCAAGAATGTGGCTCATTATCACTTCCTCGAGGGCAATTAGAGTTGCATAATAAATACTGGTCTAGCCAGTGACACCCACATCTCATGAATTAATATATATTAAAAAAGCCCCACCCTTAAGGCCGGTAATCTTGGATGAGACTCCTAATTCACAATGAGAGAATGCTGAGGTGTCATCTTTCAAATGAAATATTAAACCCATCCTTCCTTTTCAGGTGGGCATTAAAAATATCACGGTACTCTTTGGAAGAAGAACAGGGGAAACATGGCTGGTATCTAGGCCAAGAATTACCCCTCAACTAACATTAAAGTTAAAGTTTATTTATTATTGTCACAAGTAGGCTTACATTAACACTGCAATAAAGTTATTTTGAAATTCCCCTAGTCGCCACGCTCCGGCGCCTGTTCAGATCCATTGAGGGAGAATTTTAGCATTGCCAATGCACTTAATGAGCACATCTTTCAGACTGTGGGAGGAAACTGGAGCACCCGGAGGAAACCCACGCAGACATGATGAGAACGTGCAGACTCCACACAGACATTGACTCAAGCCGGGAAATGAACCCAGGTCCCTGGCGCTGTGAGGCAGCAGTGGCAGCAATTCACTGTGCCACCGTGCCGCCCTGCAATGAAGTTACTGTGAAAATCCCCTCGTCGCCACACTCCTGCGCCTGTTCGGGTACACTGAGCGAGAACGTAGCATAGCCAATGCGCCTAACCAGCACATCTTTCAGATTGCAGGAGGAAACCAGAGCACCCGGAGGAAACCCACGCAGACATGGGGAGAACGTGCAAACTCTGCACAAAGTTATTCAGCCATTTTCATGTTGTTGTTTGTGGGACACGACTGGAGTTCTGTGGTTCCGACATTCCCACAGTGATTAGGCTTCAGAAAGTATTTATTTGGCTGTCAAGTGCTTTGAGCCGTCGGCAGTCATGAAAGATGCATATAAATGTGAGGCTTTATTTCAAGTTTATTAAAAAGTACAGTGGAAAGCGTAAAACCCTGGAAAGTCACATTTCTTGGAATTCATTCAAAAAAATAAATGTCGGCAGTAAGAAAGGAATTATTGGAAAGTGCAGTTTGCTGTGGATGGTGACGTCCATATCTGATTTAGTAACTGGTCGTAACATGTAGAGAATGAACAATAGGGGAGGCAGTGGCACAGTGGTATTGTCACTGGACTATTAATCCAGAGACCCAGAGTAATACTCTGGGGACCCAGGTTCAAATCCCATCACAGTCGATGGTGAAATTTGAATTCAATAAAAATCTGGAATTAAAAGTCTAATGATAACCATTGTTGTAAAAATCCATATGGTTCACTAATGTCCTTTCACAAAGGAAATCTGCCATCTCTACCTGCTCTGGCCTACATGTGACTTCAGACCCACACCAATGTAGTTGACGCAGTGGCACCGTGGTTAGCACTGCTGCCTCACAGTGCCAGGGACCCGGGTTCAATTCCTGGCTGAGGCCACTGTCTGTGCGGAGTCTGCACGTTCTCCCTGTGTCTGCATGGGTTTCCTCCGGGTGCTCTGGTTTCCTCCAATGATCTGAAAGACGTGCTGGTCAGGTGCATTGCCCTGCTAAAATTCTCCCCCAGTGTACCCGAACAGGCGGTGGAGTGTGGCGACTTGGGGATTTTCACAATAACTTCATTGCAGTGTTAACATAAGCCTGCTTGTGACTAATAAATAAACTTTTAAAAAAACTACAAATGCCCCCTGAAACTCGGTTCAATTAGGGATGGGCAATTAATACCGGCCCAGCCAGCGGTGCCCACATCCCATGAATGAATAAAGGAAAAGCAACAGCTGAAATAGGAGACTGCCGACTGAAGGAGAATCATAGAATCCCTACAGTACAGAAGGAGGTCATTCGGCCCATCGAGTCTGTACCAATCACAATCCCACCCAAGCCCTCATTTACCCTGCTAATTCCCCTGACACTAGGGTCAATTTAACACGGCCAATCAACCTAACCTGCACATCTTTGGACTGTGGGAGGAAACCGGAGCACCCAGAGGAAACCCACGCAGACACGGGAAGAATGTGCAAACTCCACACAGATAGTGGCCTGAGGCTGGAATTGAACCCGGGTCCCTGGCGCTGTGAGGCAGCAGTGCGAACCACCCAAATGAAATCAGAATGTTCCTTGTACTGGGTTGATACAATCAGCATAGCATTGATTTGTCAAAAAGAAATGTCGAAAGCCCATGAAGCACAATTTCCCAAAGTAAATAAGTTTATTCCCAATTCTATGGCATGCTGGATGCATGAATTAAAAACTGAGATTTATATTAAAGCTCAAAGACATGCTTCAATGCAATGCAATGCTCTTGTATTGATTTCCTGTTTATGGATGTGGATGTTACAGAGGTGACATTGCAGGTGCAACCCAAAAGATGCCAAAACACAACAGGTTCCCATTTAATGGTGACTGGAGAGTGTAATTTATGCTTTAAAAAAGAAGACATGACTGTTTTAAAGATGCACCACTGTGTTTTGGCTGCAGTACATGGAAATATCCCGCATTAGCCAATACTAATAAAATAATTTGCGAATGTTTCCATGCACAAGTCATTTCGATCACAGGGAGGTCTACATTTTACAGGCAAAATTTCTTCTTGAAAAGTTAGACAGATTTTGTCAAAGGCTCTTTGATTCAGCTGCAGATGTTTAAAAAGAATGGAAGGATTTCCTCCGGGTCTCAAGTGAAATCCTAGACCAAGCTGTGAGGGAAAATAAAGGCATGACGCCTCCAATAAATGCCTTTGAGTACCCTGGAGAGAGACCAGCTTCACATTGGGCTAAGTCCCCGCAGGTTAGGAGCTGGATTAAGCAGTCGATGATGAATTAGTCTCTTGCATCCTGCACATGTTGTAAGGGTGGCCTGTCAGGTGAGGTGGATTGGCATTTATGTAGCATCCTTTGAGGCCTCGGGATATCCCGAAGCACTTTACAGCTGATGGTGTATTTTTTGAATTGTAGTTCATAGAATCGTGGAAAAGTTAAACGTGGAAGGAGATCGTTTGACCCGTTGTATCCATGCTGGCTCTCTGCAAGAGAAACTCACCTAGTGCCACTCTCCCACCCTTTCCCAATAGCCCACTGTAATGACTTCAATCAGGCCATTGAGGTTGGCCTATTGGAGTGTGAACTCCCTGATTATGGATCCCACCAATAGAATTCCCTGATTAAGGATCCAATTGATGGGCCAACCAGGGAGTTTTTGCCTTGTACTTAACCGGGAATATCAGTTCCTCTGTCACCCCTGGAGGTAGACAGCTAACTTCTAGCATGCTGTGTGCTGCTGTTGGAGTTGTAAAGAAAGGGACTTTGGTGAAGGGATTTCTGCCTCTGAAGACTTATTACACCCAGCATGATCATAGAATCCCTACAGTGTAGGAGGAGGCCATAAGACCATAAGACCATAAGACATAGGAGCGGAAGTAAGGCCATTCGGCCCATCGAGTCCACTCCACCATTCAATCATGGTTGATTTCAACTCCATTTACCCGCTCTCTCCCCATAGCCCTTAATTCCTCGAGAAATCAAGAATTTATCAATTTCTGTCTTGAAGACGCTCAACGTCTCGGCCTCCACAGCCCTCTGTGGCAATGAATTCCACAGACCCACCACTCTCTGGCTGAAGAAATTTCTCCTCATCTCTGTTCTAAAGTGACTCCCTTTTATTCTAAGGCTGTGCCCCCGCGTCCTAGTCTCCCCTGTTAATGGAAACAACTTCCCTACGTCCATCCTATCTAAGCCGTTCATTATCTTGTAAGTTTCTATCAGATCTCCCCTCAACCTCCTAAACTCCAATGAATATAATCCCACGATCCTCAGACGTTCATCGTATGTCAGGCCTACCATTCCTGGGATCATCCGTGTGAATCTCCGCTGGACCCGCTCCAGTGCCAGTATGTCCTTCCTGAGGTGTGGGGCCCAAAATTGCTCACAGTACTCCAAATGGGGCCTAACCAGTGCTTTATAAAGCCTCAGAAGTACATCCCTGCTTTTGTATTCCAAGCCTCTTGAGATAAATGACAACATTACATTTGCTTTCTTAATTACGGACTCAACCTGCAAGTTTACCTTTAGAGAATCCTGGACTAGGACTCCCAAGTCCCTTTGCACTTTAGCATTATGAATTTTGTCACCGTTTAGAAAATAGTCCATGCCTCTATTCTTTTTTCCAAAGTGTACGACCTCGCACTTGCCCACGTTGAATTTCATCAGCCACTTCTTGGACCACTCTCCTAAACTGTCTAAATCTTTCTGCAGCCTCCCCACCTCCTCAATACTACCTGCCCCTCCACCTATCTTTGTATCATCGGCAAACTTGGCCAGAATGCTCCCAGTCCCGTCATCTAGATCGTTAATATATAAAGAGAACAGCTGTGGCCCCAACACTGAACCCTGCGGGACACCACTTGTCACCGGTTGCCATTCTGAGAAAGAACCTTTTATCCCAACTCTCTGCCTTCTGTCTGACAGCCAATCGTCAATCCATGTTAGTACCTTGCCTCGAATACCATGGGCCCTCATGGGCCGTTCAACTCATCGGGTCTGCATTGACTCTCTGACAGAGCATCTTACCCAGGCCCTATCCCCAAACCCCACACATTTATCACGGCCAATCCCCCTAATTTACACATCCTGGGACACTAATGGGACAATTTAGCATGGCCAATCCACCTAACCTGCACATCTTTGGACTGTGGGAGGAAACCGGAGGACTCCACTTTCTGTTATCCTCACAAGTGCAACATGTACAATACCTACCTGACCAAAGTTCCTGCTTGAAACAGTCAGAATGCTCAGTCATGCCTGCGAGGACTTTAATCGAGCAGATTAACATCACAAATGGGAACAAGACACTAAAAGAAAGAAAAACTTACATTTGCGTAATGCCACGCGTCACTTCAGGATGTCCCAAGTGACTTTGCAGCCAACAAAGGACTTATTTTGGGAAGGTAGTTGCTGTCGAATGGAGGAAACGTGATGGCCAGTTTGTGCACAGCAAGATCCCACAAACAGAAAATTAATAAATGAATGCATTTAGAACAAAGAACAGTACAGTACAGGATCAGGCTCTTCGGCCCTCCAAACCTGCGTCGATCATGATGCCTGCCTAAACTAAAACCGCATGCACTTACGGAGTCCATATCCTTCCATTCCCATCCTATTCATGTATTCATCTAGTTGCCCCTTAAATGCCACGATCGTACCTGCTCCCACCATCTCCCGGGGCAGCGCAATCCAGACATTCACCACCCTCTGTGCAAAAAACTTGCCTCGCACATCTCCTCAAAACTATTTCTCTTTAAAAGCCCGTGCAAAGAAGTTGCAGACAGGTGGCCTTTGTGGAGTGTTCCATACCTGACTTCACTTCAACATCACTTCCTGATCAATGGGGCACATCAGACATAATATTGGCCAAAACCCTACCGGGGCGAGTGAGGTTCCCAGAAGGGAAATCGCCTTTGGCCTCGGGTGGGATTTTATGATCTCGCCCGAGCAAGGCCATAAATACCCACCCAACGTCAAGAAGCTGCTTACCTTCTTGCAAGTCTTTCTACTCAAGTCTGGTCAAAGGAGCCCCAGTTACTTCCTTTGCTACACTGAGGATTTTATTTTGTAAACCATGAAGTTTATTTTACTTCACAATGCTTATAAATCACTTTTGAAGTAAATTAAGTTATAAAATTAGCCAGGCTTTCAGAGAAACCTTATATGTTCAGAATGTTTAGAATGTGGAACTTCCTAGCATGAGGAGTCATTGAGATGAATAGCTTAAAGGGAAAACTAATAGGTACACAGGAGAGATAGGGCAGCATGATGGCACAGAGGCAAGGTGGCACGTTGGCACAGTAGTTAGCACTGCTGCCTCACAGCACCAGCGACCTGAGTTCAATTCCTGGTTTGGGTCACAGTCTGTGTGGAGTTTACATGTTCTCCCCGTGTCTGTGTGGGTTTCCTCCGGGTGCTCCGGTTTCCTCCCACAATCTGAAAGGTGTGCTGGTTAGGTGCATTGGCCATGCTAAATTCTCCCGCAGTGTACCTGAACAGGCGCCGGAGTGTGGCGACTGGGGAATTTTCACAGTAACTTCATTGCAGTGTTAATCAAATCAAATCAAATAATGTGAGCCTACTTGTGACAATAAATAAAAAAAAGAGGGGTGGGAGGAAGCTCATATGGAGTATAAACAGACCAGTTGTATTGAATGGCATGTTTCTATTCTGTGAGATTCTATGCAAGTTTTCCTTTGCAAAACATTACTTGTCTGCACATAATCTAACCCAGAAACTGACGTTAAACGGCAAAATTAACATGCCATATCTTTACGTAACGTTGTTCATTAGAGGTTACTTAACTTGAAGGAAAGCCACAATTCAATACACTATAAAATAAATATTACAACATAAATAATACATCACAAATTAAATGTGCAAGATGACACTATTGTATATTATTAAAGTAATATTGTTTACTTCTCTTCATCCTCCAGCAGGGGTCAGAGTTTATAGACATCTCAGCCTCTTTTTTAAAAATTTTGAAATAACTTTAATAGTAGGAACTTTGAACAGATTAATCTTTCTTCGCAGCTGCCTTTCTCATTGCTGCCAGCACATTGCTGAGTTCTTCTCTCTTCCGCTTTGCACGGATGTGAGTGCCAACTCTCTTTTTGATAAACTTGAGTGCACGCTTGTCTTTAGAAACCTTCAACAATTCCATTGCACGTCTTTCGTAGGGAGCAAAACCACAGACCTCACGGATCAGATCTCTGACAAACTTGGTGTGCTTGGTTAGACGCCCTCTTCTACGGCACTGCCTTGGGCTGGTTTCATTCTTGGTTACAGGGTGACCTTTGCGCAGGCCAACTGCCATGGGATACCTGATCGCCATTTCCGCTTCTCTGTTAAGTCGCGTAAACCATCTCGGCCTCTTGGCTAAGATCAAGTGTAGTATCGACATGCTGTACTTGGTTGAAGTCGTAAGGTTACACTTCATTTGAAGCAATTTTTCAAGGTGGCATCTCGGCCTTTTGGCTAAGATGCAAATGAGATCAAACCTTGAAGGAGGTGCAATGCCTGCTCCAATCAGCTTGGATCAAGTAGATCAAGCCCAAGACAGGAAGTGGGAGGCCTGTCTTGTCAGCTTGGGATCGGGAATGTCTCACTTACTGAGACTCTGAATTGGACTTTGATTGGACTGAATTGGATATAAACAAAAAACAAATCTGTCAGCCAGGACACAGAGCTGAGTGAACAATAGTACAGTAGTAACGTCGGGAGACTCGCAATCAGGAAATGTCATTTTATATGTATTATAAGATAGCCTCATTATATATTCATATATAAGTAGGATTAGCATTTGGTTTAATCTCATATGATTAAAGTTTTGGCTTCTTTTCAATTAATGAAATGGTTAAAAGTTGTCCTTCCCTTTCAGATTTAATATCCTCCCCCTTTAGGTGACGTGCCCTAAGAGGGCATTAGCAACCATACACTTCATAGAATCATAGAATCCTACAGTGCAGAAGGAGGCCATTCGGCCCATCGAATCTGAACCGATTACAATCTCACCCAGGCCATAACCCTATGTATTTACCCTAGCTAGTCTCCCTGACACTAAGGGGCAATTTAGCCTGGCCAATCCACCTAACCCGCACATCTTTGGACTGTGGGAGGAAACCAGAGCACCCAGAGGAAACCCACACAGACACGGGGAGAACTTGCAGACTCCGCACAGTGACCCAAGCTGGGAACCCGGGTCCCGGGCGCTGTGAGGCAGCATTCTAATCGCTGTGCCACTGTGCCACCCCAATTTGGGGCAGCACGGTGGCACAGTGGTTAACACTGGATTGGTTCAATCCATTGGATTGGTCGATGGCTATGCTGCATTAATTGCTATTGCCTTCAACTCCCTCCCAGGCACACTTTCCACAAACATTCATTCCAACCACCACCAGCGCACAGTCTCAGCAGTGTGTACCTTCTACAAGATGTACTGCAGGAACTCACCAAGGCTCCTGAGACAGCACCTTCCAAACCTACGACAGCTACCATCTAGCAGGACAAAGGCAGCAGGTGCATGTCACCACCTGGATGGTCCCCTCCAATTCCCTAACCATCCTGACTTGGAAATATATCACTGCTCCTTCACTGTCACTGAGTCAAAATCCTGGAACTCTCTCCCGAATGCACTGTGGGTGTACTCATACCACGAGGACTGCAGCGGTTCAAGAAGGCAGCTCACCATCACCTTTTCAAGGGCAACTGGGGATGGGCAATAAATGCTGCCCTTGCCAGCGACTCCCACATTCCGTAAACAAATTTTGAATAAATCATCCCATAATTAATAACAGTGCTCATGCCAAATACTTGTCAAGGTTTTCTTAATGTATTTCTGAGATGGCTAATAACTCCAATGCACCATCTACAGTCTCTGCTACATCGTGCTGGTAGTGCAGTTAGATGAGTTAGAATCACCTCGGCTTCCTCAGCCTACTTTGAGCATTGGCCGGTTAACTGTGCTTCTCTTTCCACTGATGCTGCCTGACCTGCTGAGTAATCCCAGCATTAGAACATAGAACATAGAACAGTACAGCACAGTACAGGCCCTTTGGCCCTCGATGTTGTGCCGAGCTTTGTCCGAAACCAAGATCAAGCTATCCCACTCCCTACCATCCTGGTGTGCTCCATGTGCCTATCCAATAACCGCTTGAAAGTTCCGAAAGTGTCCGACTACACGATCACAGAAGGCAGTCCATTCCACACCCCAACCACTCTCTGAGTAAAGCACCTACCTCGGACATCCCTCCTGTATCACCCACCATGAACCTTATAGTTATGCCCCCAGTAACAACTACATCCACCCGAGGAAATAGTCTCTGAACGTCCACTCTATCTATCCCCCTCATCATCTTATAAACCTCTATTAAGTCGCCTCTCATCCTCCTCCGCTCTAAAGAGAAAAGCCCTAGTTCCCTCAACTTTTCCTCATGGGTTGGTAAGTTTGCCAACGACACGAAGGTTGGTGGTGTTATGGATAGTTTGGAGGGATGTCAGAAGCTGCAGCGTGACATGGATAGGATGCAAGACTGGGCGGAGAAGTGGCAGATGGACTTCAACCCGGATAAATGTGTAGTGGTCCATTTTGGCAGGTCAAATGGGATGAAGGAGTATAATATCAAGGGTAAGACTCTTAGCAGTGCAGAGGATCAGAAGGACCTTGGGGCCCGGGTCCATAGGACTCTTCATAGAATATAAAAGCAGAGATGTCTTGCTGCATCTGTACAGGGCATTGGTGAGGCCGCAGCTGGAATACTGTGTGCAGTATTGGTCCCCTTATTTGCGGAAGGATATATTGGCCTTGGAGGGAGTGCAGAGAAGGTTCACCAGGTTGATACCAGAGATGAGGGGTGTTGATTATGAGGAGAGACTGAGCAGATTGGGTTTGTACTCGTTGGAATTTAGAAGGCTGAGGGGGGATCTTATAGAGACCTATAAGATAATGAAGGGGCTGGATAGGGTAGAGGTGGAGAGATTCTTTCCACTTAGAAAGGAAACTAGAACTAGAGGGCACAGCCTCAAAATAAAGGGGGGTCAGTTTAGGACAGAGTTGAGGAGGAACTTCTTCTCTCAGAGGGTGGTGAATCTCTGGAATTCTCTGCCCACTGAAGTGGTGGAGGCTACCTCGTTGAATATGTTTAAATCACGGATAGATGGATTCCTGATCGGTAAGGGAATTAGAGGTTATAGGGATCAGGCGGGAAAGTGGAACTGATCCACTTCAGATCAGCCATGATCTTATTGAATGGTGGGGCAGGCTCGAGGGGCTAGATGGCCTACTCCTGCTCCTATTTCTTATGTTCTTAAATCGGCCTCGCAGGTAGAGGAGGTAGTTAAGAAGGCGTATGGTGTGCTGGCCTTCATCAATCGAGGGATTGAGTTTAGGAGTCGGGAGATAATGATGCAGCTTTATAAGACCCTCGTCAGACCTCACTTAGAGTACTGTGCTCAGTTCTGGTCACCTCATTACAGGAGGGATGTGGAAATGATTGAAAGGGTGCAGAGAAGATTTACAAGGATGTTGCCTGGATTGGTTGGCATGCCTTATGAAGATAGGTTGAGGGAGCTCGGTCTTTTCTCCTTGGAGAGACAAAGGATGAGAGGTGACCTGATCGAGGTGTACAAGATGTTGAGAGGTATAGATCGGGTGGATTCTCGGAGGCTTTTTCCCAGGACTGAAATGGCTGCTATGAGAGGACACAGGTTTAAGGTGCTGGGGAGTAGGTACAGAGGAGATGTCAGGGGTAAGTTTTTCACTCAGAGGGTGGTGGGTGAGTGGAATCGGCTGCCGTCAGTGGTCGTGGAGGCAAACTCGACAGGCCTATAGTGTATTAACGTTTATTAACAGGGGGTTTGAGTTTAAGAGCTGTGGAGTTATGCTGCAACTGTACAGGACCTTGGTGAGACCACATTTGGAATATTGTGTGTAGTTCTGGTCACCTCACTATAAGAAGGATGTGGAAGCATTGGAAAGAGTGCAAAGGAGATTTACCAGGATGCTGCCTGGTTTGGAGGGTAGGTCTTTTAAGAGACTTCTGGCTGAGTACATGGAACTTAATAGGATTGAGGGTTATAGGTAAGCCTATATATAGCCTGGGTAGGTAGGGACATGACTGGCGCAACTGGTGGCCGAAGGGCCTGTTTGTGCTGTATTTTTTCTATGTTCTATGTTCTATAAGGCCTACCCTCCAAACCAGGCAGCATCCTGGTAAATCTCCTTTGCACTCTTTCCAATGCTTCCACATCCTTCTTATAGTGAGGTGACCAGAACTGCACACAATATTCCAAATGTGGTCTCACCAAGGTCCTGTACAGTTGCAGCATAACCCCACGGCTCTTAAACTCCAACCCCCTGTTAATAAACGCGAACACACTTTCGGCCTCCTTCACAGCTCTATCCACTTGAGTGGCAACCTTCAGAGATCTGTGGATATGAACCTCAAGATCTCTCTGTTCCTCCACATTCCTCAGAACCCTGCCGTTGACCCTGTAATCCGCATTCAAATTTGTCCTACCAAAATGAATCACCTCGCACTTATCGGGATTAAACTCCATCTGCCATTTTTCGGCTCAGCTCTGCATCCTATCAATGTCTCTTTGCAGCCTACAACAGCCCTCCACCTCGTCCACTACTCCACCAATCTTGGTGTCATCAGCAAATTTACTGACCCACCCTTCAGCCCCCTCCTCCAAGTCATTGATCACAAATCACAAATAGCAGAGGACACAGCACTGATCCCTGTGGTACACAGGGATAACTGGTCTACAGTCTGAAAATGTTCCATCCACCACCACCCTCTGTCTTCTATGAGATATACACATCTCTTTAACCTGTGTTGAATGCTCCCTCCACCCACATTGTCTGTACCTTTAAGACCTGGCTGGCTGTAGAGATTTGCATTCTAATTAGTATTCTGTAACTTGATTTCTGTGTCTGTGCACTGTTTGAGAGCACATTTCCACTCCATCTGACGAAGGAGCAGTGCTCCAAAAGCTTATGGTATTTGCTACCAAATAAATCTGTTGGACTTTAACCTGGTGTTGTGAGACTTCTTACTGTATTCTATGAGATAGCCAGTTACTTATCCAATCGGCCAAATTTCACTCTATCCCACACCTCCTTACTTTCTTCATGAGCCGACCATGGGGAACCTTATCAAACGCCTTACTAAAATCCATGTATATGACATCAACTGCTCTACCTTCACCGACACACTTAGTTACCTCCTCAAAGAATTCAATCAAATTTGTGAGGCAAGACTTACCCTTCACGAATCCGTGTTGACTATCCTGGATTAAGCTGCATCTTTCCAAATGGTCATAAATCCTATCCCTCAGGACCTTTCCCATTAACTTACCGACCACCGAAGTAAGACTAACTGGCCTATAATTACCAGGGTCATTCCTATTTCCTTTCTTGAACAGAGGAACAACATTCGCCACTCTCCAGTCCTCTGGCACTATCCCCGTGGACAGTGAGGACCCAAAGATCAAAGCCAAAGGCTCTGCAATCTCATCCCTTGCCTCCCAAAGAATCCTAGGATCTATCTCATCTGGCCCAGGGGGCTTATCGACACTCAGGGTTTTCAAAATTGCTAATACATCTTCCCTCAGAACATCTACCTCCTCCAGCCTATCAGCCTGTATCACACTCTCATCCTCAAAAACATGGCCCTTCTCCTTGGTGAACACTGAAGAAAAGTATTCATTCATTGCCTCTCCTATCTCTTCATAGAAATCATAGAAATCATAGAAATCATAGAAACCCTACAGTGCAGAAAGAGGCCATTTGGCCCATCGAGTCTGCACCGACCACAATCCCACCCAGGCCCTACTCCCATATCAATCCGCTAATCCCTCTAACCTACGCATCTCAGGACTCTAAGGGGCAATTTGTAGCATGGCCAATCAACCTAACCCGCACATCTTTGGATTGTGGGAGGAAACCGGAGCACCCGGAGGAAACCCTAGCAGACACGAGGAGAATGTGCAAACTCCACACAGACAGTGATCCTGTGGAACACCGCTCCATGCACTCTTCTGACTCCATGCACAAGTTCCCACTACTGTCCTTGACCAGCCCTAACCTCACCCTGGTCATTCTTTTATTTCTCACATAAGAGTAAAAAGCTTTGGGGTTTTCCTTGATCCAACCCACCAAGGACTTCTCATGCCCCCTCCTAGCTCTCCTAAGCCCTTTTTTTAGCTCATTCCTTGCTACCTTGTAATCCTCAAGCGACCCAACTGAACCTTGTTTTCTCATTCTTACATACGCTTCCTTTTCCCTCTTGACAAGACACTCAACCTCTTTTGTGAACCATGGTTCCCTCACTCGGCCATTTCCTCCCTGCCTGACAGAGACATACCTATCAAGGACATGCAGTATTTGTTCCTTGAACAAGCTCCACTTTTCATTTGTGCCTTTCCCTGACAGTTTCTGTTCCCATCTTATGCTCCCTAATTCCTGCCTAATCGCGTCATAATTACCCCTCCCCCAATTATAAACGTTGCCCTGCCATATGGCCCTATCCCTCTCCATTGCAATAATAGAAACATGGAAACATCGAAAAATTACAGCACAATACAGGCCCTTCAGCCCACAAAGTTGTGCCGAACATGTCCCTACCTTAGAGGTTACTAGGCTTACCTATAACTTTCTATCTTACTAAGTTCCATGTACTTATCTAAAAGTCTCTTAAAAGACCCTATTGAATCCGCCTCCACCACCGTTGCTGGCAGCCCATTCCACGCACCCACCACCCTCTAAGTGAAAAACGTACCCCTGACATCTCCTCTGTACCTACTCCCCAGCACCTTAAACCTGTGTCCTCTTGTGGCAACCATTTCAGCCCTGGGAAAAAGCCTCTGACCATCCACTCGATCAATACCTCTCAACATCTTGTACACCTCTATCAGGTCACCCCGCAGCCTTCGTCTCTCCAAGGAGAAAAGGCCATGCTCACTCAACCTATCCTCATAAGGCATGCTCCCCAACCCAGGCAACATCCTTGTAAATCTCCTCTGCACCCTTTCTATGGCTTCCACATCGTTCCTGTAATGAGGCGACCAGAACTGAGTACAGTACTCCAAGTGGGGTCTGACCAGGGTCCTATATAGCTGCAACATTATCTCTCGACTCCTAAACTCAATTCCTCGATTGATGAAGGCCAGTACACCATACGTCTTCTTAACCACAGCTTCAACCTGCGCAGCTGCTTTGAGCGTCCTATGAACTCGTACCCCAAGATCCCTCTGATCCTCTGCACTGCCAAGAGTCCTACTATTAATATTATATTCTGCCATCCTATTTGACCTGCCAAAATGAACCCCTCACACTTATCTGGGTTGAACTGAATGAAAGACACCGAATTGTGGTCACTATCTCCAAAGTGCTCTCCCACAATCAAATCTAACACTTGGCCCGGCTCATTGCCCAGTACCAAGTCCAATGTGGCCCCACCTCTTGTTGGCCTATCCACATATTGTGTCAGGAAACCCTCCTGCACACACTGTACAAAAACTGCCCCATCCGAAGTATTCGACCTATAAAGGTTCCAATCGATATTTGGAAAGTTAAAGTCACCCATGACAACTACCCTGTGACCTCCACACCTATCCATAATCTGCTTTGCAATTTCTTCTTCCACATCTCTATTACTATTTGGGGGCCTATAGAAAATTCCTAACAACGTGACCACTCTTTTCCTATTTCTAACTTCAGCCCATATTACCTCAGTAGGCAGATCCCCCTCGAACTGCCTTTCTGCAGCCGTTCAACTAACCTTGATTAACAATGCTACTCCTCCACCTCTTTTACCACCTTCCCTACTCTTACTGAAACATCTATACCCCGGAACTTCCAACAACCATTCCTGTCCCTGTTCTAACCATGTCTCCATAATGGCCACAACATCGTAGTCCCAAGTACCAATCCACGCTCCAAGTTCACCTACCTTATTCCGGATGCTCCTTGCATTGAAGTAGACACACTTCAACCCACCTTCCTGTCTGCCAGTACACTCCTGCGACCTTGATACCCTCCTCAGTACCTCACTACACTCAACACTGGCTTCTGGACTACAGCTCGTTTTCCCATCCCCCTGACAAATTAGTTTAAACCCCCCCCCCGAAGAGCCGTAGCAAATTTCCCTCCCGGATATTGGTGCCCCTCTGGTTCAGGTGCAAACCGTTCTTTTTGCACAGGTCCCACCTTCCCCAGAATGTGCTCCAATTATCCATGTAACTGAAACCCTCCCTCCTACACCATCCCTGCAGCCACGTGTTTATCTGCACTCTCTCCCTGTTCCTCAACTTGCTATCACGTGGCACCGGCAACAAACCAGAGATGACAACATGTCCTGGCTCTCAGCTTCCACCCGAGCTCCCTAAATTCCTGTTTTAAATCCCCGTGCTTTCTCTTACCTATGTCGTTGGTACCGATGTGTACCACGACTTGTGACTGTTCCCCCTCCCCCTTAAGGATCCTGAAAACACGGTCCAAGACGTCACGGACCCTGGCACCCAGGAGGCAACATACCATCCGTGAGTCTCTTTTGCTGCCACAGAACCTCCTATCTGTCCCTCTAACTATTGAGTCCCCAATAACTATTGATCTCCTGCTCTCCCCCCTTCCCTTCTGAGGCACAGGGACGGACCCAGTGCTGGAAATCCGGTCAACGTGGCTTACCACTGGTAGGTTGCCCCTCTCAACAGTATCCAAAGCGGTATACTTGTTGCTGAGGGGAACGACCACAGGGGATCCTGTACTGACTGCTTCCTCCCAGCCCCTCTCACCGTCATCCATCTATCTTCATTCTTCGGAGTAACTACATCCCTGAAGCTTCTATCTATAGCCACCTATGCCTCCCGAATGATCCGAAGTTCATCCAGCTCCAGCTCCAATTCCCTAACGCGGTTTTTGAGGAGCTGGAGATGGGTGCACTTCCCACAGGTGAAATCAGCAGGGACACTGACGGCGTCCCTCACCTCAAACACTCTGGAGGAGGAACATTGCACTGGCTTCCCTGCCATCCCCTCTAGATAACTTGCGGATAAAACAAGAAAAAGAAAGAAAGAGCTTACCTGATATTCACTCACCCCCTTTAGGTTAGAGAAAAAAAAGCTTACCTGCTCTCACTCCGAGTCTTTTCTTTTAGGTTAAAGGAGGGGGGACGGTGGGAGACTCTCCGTGTCTAGAGTCTCGGGTTTCCTCCCCGTTCAAATTTATTGGGCAAAAAACCTTCCCAGGCCTCTCCGCGGCCTACTTCTGGTTTCCTGCTGCATTGAAAAAATAAACTCCGAGAAAAAGTAAGGTCGAAAATCAAACTCTCTTACCCTCAGCTCTCCTCACACGAATCACTCCTTCTCTGTTTGCTCCAGTCGAACAATGAGGTCGATACCTCGAAGGTAAGTACCTTTTAAAGGGAAAAAACAAAAAGCCTTCCCAGGCCTCTCCGCAGCCTACTTCCGGTTTCCTGCTGCACTGAAAAAAAACTCTGAGAAAAAGTAAGGTAAAAAATCAAACTCTCTTACCCTCAGCTCTCCTCACACGAATCGCTCCCTCTCTGCTTGCTCCGGTCGAACAAGAACATTCTCCGTTTTTATTTCAGGTTTCCAGAATTCAGTGTTTTGCCAAATGCAGTTCTGGTGTCAGAATCTAATTGCACAGAACGATGTCGCAGCCCTTGGCAGATTACCAACAATGGGCGCTTTATCTATTGCTAGACAGGCTGCTTGCATTGTATACAACACTTCATGATGTGGAGATGCCGGTGTTGGACTGGGGTAAACACCAAATATTTGGGCTACCCACTTCAGCACAGGGTGGAGTCATTCTGAGTAATTACTTAAAAAAATTCCTTCTAGATTACACAACCTAATTGTTTTGGCTCTGCCTCTTTTTGAGGAACTTTGTTTTACAGTCGAGGACATTCGATCTGCAGAGACAACGAGCAACAGCAAAGACGTGCCGTCTGACAAGTAAGTCTTTCTTTCTGGTATTCCATTGAAAGTTAGCACTGCAGAACAACTTTAATAGCATTGGAGTCAAACGGGACAATAGGAGGAAATTCTGATTGGGTTAAATAAAGAGGTGCGGGACGAAGTTTGTATGGGGCATTTATGACAGTACTCTGTGGGCCAGTGGTGCAAAGGTTAACTGCAGATGGACCAAATGGCTTATTTCTCTGCTGTGCATTACATACAATTTTCAATTAACTGCAAGTTAACTTTCAAATGCAATTTGAATACTACAACACTCTGAATATATTCAGGAAGTGTAGTTTTTCTGTACTGGTGACTCAGAGACTGGTTGCTCTGTGAGGAAAACCATATCCTGACTGACTTAAATTGCCCAACAACATCCTGCATGATCCTTATTGTGCCCCTCTGGTTTGCGATGCTCAGCCCCCTCCCTCCTCACCCTGATGACACAGGGGGAATGTGCAGACTCTGCACAGACCCAAGGCTAGAATCGAACTCGGGTCCCTGGCGCTGTGAGGCAGCAGTGCTAACCACTGTGACACCGTGACACCCAACTAAGGGGAACAGCCGCTCCCTATCTGCTCTGTCCATGCCCGTCATAATCTTGCACACCTCAATCAGGTCGCCCCTCAGTCTTCTCTACTACAATGAAAACAACACAAGCCTATCCAACCTCTCTTCATAACCATAGAACCATAACCATAGAACCCTACAGTGCAGAAAAAGGCCATTCGGCCCATCGAGTCTGCACCGACCACAATCCCACCCAGGCTCTATCCCCATATCCTTACATATTTTACCCGCTAATCCCTCTAACCTACTCATCTCAGGACACTATGGGGCAATTTTAGCTTGGCCAATCAACCTAACCCGCACATCTTTAGACTGTGGGAGGAAACCGGAGCACCCGGAGGAAACCCACGCAGACACAAGGAGAATGTGCAAACCCCACACAGACAGTGACCCGCGCTGGGAATCGAACCCAGGTCCCTGGAGCTGTGAAGCAGCAGTGCTAACCACTGTGCTACCGTGCCGCCCTTAAACGTTCCATGTGTACCATGTGTTCTCCACAAACCATAGCTTATCCTGCCTTGTGTAGAGGCAACTGGGAGGAGCAGACAGCAGTAGTTGGTGTCTCTTGGCTCAGTGCTACTTTGTGTATCCCAAAACTGTACAACACACTTCATCCAGTCGGTGATAAAAGGTGGGGTAAAATGATTACTGCTGCATTCAATTTCTGTAAGTGTAATTTCACCGTTTCTGTCCAATATGCCAGTGTCTTCCTTCTATGGCGATATCACCAATGTTGAGACAACTGGGGCTTCTGCCATGACAGCAAAACAGGACAAACTCAGTGAAAGAGGTGAGGAATGGATGTAATTAATAGCTGCCGTGATATATGCGAGTGGCTGCAACGTAGAGAAATATCTTGTGATTGTATTCCATTCGCTGTAACTTCCATCGCATATCCCGCATTTTAGAGCCAAGATGGCAGTCCAGAATTGGAAAATTACACTGGTCTTATCAGGGATTCTTTTCATCAAGGTACAGAAGTTTAAAGAGAATACAAAAGTATCCTCTGTAACATGACCTTTATCCAGATCCATAACACTATTATTTATATTTATTCGTTCATTATTAATGTCACAAGTAGGCTTACATTAACACTGCAATGAAGTTACTGTGGAAATCTCCTAGTCGCCACACTCTGGCGACTGTTCAAGCACACTGAGGGAGAATTTAGCATGGCTACTGGCTACTGTGGGAGGAAACGGGTGGAAATCCACACAGACATGGGGAGAACGTACGAACTCCGCACAGACAGTGACCCAAGCCGGGAATCGAATCCGGGTCTCTGGCGCTGTGAGGCAGCAATGCTAACCACTGTGCCACCGTGCCGCCCAGGTATTGGCCAGGCAAGTTAGATTACTATAGACCAGGAGTGATAGGCCCAGGGTTGTGGGGTGGAGCTGGAATGTTCCCCTTTCAGCTGCTAATAAAACCTTAAAGATTAAGGTGGTCATACAGCATAGACTTAGCTGTTTAAATCCCAGTGGTATCCCCTCCAGGGTCCATGATTCCCCATTTGCCCAAAGCTGGGCCTCGATACACAGGAGCTGTGTGTTCGTTGAGAAATTGTGCACTTGATACCAAGCAAGGAACGTGCGGTCATATGAATTAGGATCAGGAGTTGGCCATTCAGTCCCTCGGGCTTGCTCCGCATTCCGATAAGATCATGGCTGGTCCGACTGCGGCCACTTTCCTTCCCTTTTGACTTCCCTGTCAATCATGAATTCATCTAACTCAGCATTAAAACTATTCAATAACCCTGCCTCCATTGCTCTTTGAGGGAGAGAGTTCCACAGATTCATGACCCTCTGAGAGAAAAAAAAATCTCCTAATCTCCACCTAAATGGGAAAGCTCCTGTTTGGAAACAAGAAAATGACATTTCGGAATCCATTCCAGTTGCCCCACAGGGTAGAGTGAACCGCAAAACTGATTATAACAACTGCACCACCCAACCCAAAAAACAGACCACCACATTTGGACCTCTGTTCTGATCAACATCGCAGTTTATATATAATATGAAAGAGCAGGTCTGAATTTTAACAAACAGTCAGTAAGATACGCTCTATGCTGTATTGAAATCGATGCATTTTAAAGAAACTTTGTCCCCCAGTCTCGCCTGTCATGTTTTTTTTAATGATATAAAGGCACCAATAATGCATAAGAGATTGGGTAAACATGTTGTTGGTTCATTTATGAAGACTAGGCACATCCGAACAGCTATACAAAGGTAGAAATCTTGAAGACAAGTTAGCAACAGAGCTATCTCTGCTTAAAATCGAAAGTGCAACTCAAACTGGATCACGTGTCACACTTCCTTCTATTAAAGTCATGCTACAATTCCATAAAGGCAGATCTCCCACAAGTAGAAGTATCCTCTCCACATCCACTTTGTCAACTCTCCTCAGGATCTTACATGTTTAATAACATCGCCTCGCATTATTATAAACTTCAATGGATACAGGCGCAACCATTTTTTATGTATTCATTTATGGGATGTGGGCATTGCTGGCCAGGCCAGCATTTATTGCCCATTCCTAATTGCCTGACTAAACTTTCCTTGTGCGATAAACTCCCAAGCCAGGAAGCATTTGAGCAAACCTTCTCTGCACTGCTTCTAATGCAATCACCATTTTCTTAAAAAAGGAGACCAAAATTGTACACAGTACTCTAGACCTGGGGAGCGATTTTCCCAGTCTGCTGTGCTGCTCGAGTACGGCAGTGGGCTGGGAAATATCAGCAGGAGGCCTGTACCGGGCGTGACAACCAGTGTAAAGCTGATCGCAACTCTCCCATTGCATGTTTTTAAATCAGCCTTACTGGAAATCAGTGCGAGATTAATTACCCAATGGAAATCTGAATTTCCATGTCATTAGTGGGCCCAGGACGGCATTGTCCAAGCTCACTAATGTTTTCCCACATGCCGGGAGAGGTTCCCACCAGCGGGGATTAAAGCTAGTCCCCATCAAGGAGGACCAGGCATGATCACCTCATTGATGGGGACAGAAGCCATTGAGGCTCCCCAAGGAGATCGAGGGCAAGAGGATGCCCCTTGGGCAGTCCCAGCCTTTCATCCTGGCACTGCTCACTGGGCGCCCTGATACTGCCCACCAGGCACTAGGCAGGAGGCCAGGGCCTATTGGGGGGATGGGGCTGATCAATGGTGAGGGGGGAACTTTGCGCACTCTGCATTAGAGATTGGTGGGATCGGGGCTGCCTTTGTGGGGGACGGAGAAGCTGGCAATCGGTGGGGGAGGGTTATCAGGGATGATGACATTGGGAGCCCAGCGACTGGGGAAAGGGTTCGGAATGACATTTGGAGGCCGGTGATCGGGAGACTGGCAATGAGGGGGCCAATGCACATGTGCATTGATCTCCCTACTGACAGATCGGCGCATGTGCAGTGGCCCACTCAATGCACAGATGCCGGCCTCCCGGGCGAAATTAGGTCCCACCACCCTTTACCGACGTGAATCCCCCTGGTGGACTCTGTGAAGCACAGAGTGCTGCAGATTCATCCCATTAAGTGCGCCCAAAAGATGGGCGGGAAAATCTCCCATTTTCCCACCCATTGGGTACCTAGCTTTTTCCCGGGAAAATCGCCCCTGTGGTCTCAACAACACCCTGTCCATCTCTCATAAAACATCTCTACTCCCCCTGCAATAAAGTTCAACATTTTGTTTGCCTCCCTAATCACTTGCTGTACCTATGTACTCATTTATTGTGATTCCTGTACCAGGAATCCCAGATCCCTCTGTGCATGAAAGGTCTGCCCAATTAAATGCTACACTGCTTTTTAAAATCTTTTTGACAAAGTGGACAAGTTGACATTTTTCCACACTGTCAGTGGGAACCAGTAATCCGAAAGAGTTGGGTCAGTGTTAGACCAGAACAAGACTGAACACAGCCAGATTTTGATGCTGACACATCACTGTCCAGATTCATAGAAAGGAATGTGTGGTGGATTTGTGAGAGTTGTCTGAACATGCAACAGAACTGGGAAGGAACTGTGAATAAAAGATTGCAATTGCAAGTCATTTGGAATATTATATTGGATGGAATGGGTTGTTTCAATTACTAGATGTACAATCTATGGCAGGGTGGCACAATGGTTAGCACTGCTGCCTCACAGCGTCAGGGACCTGGGTTTGATTCCCACCTTGGGTGACTGTCTGTATGGAATTTGCACATTCTCCCCATGGCTGTGTGGATTTCCTCCAAGTGCTCCAATTTCCTCCCACAGTCCAAAGATGAGCAGGTTAGGTGGCTTGGCCTTACTAAATTGCCTCTTAGTGTCCATGGATATGCAGGTTAGGTGGCTTGGCCATGCTAAATTGCCCCTTAGTGTCCATAGATATGCACGTTAAGTGGATTGGCTATGCCAAATTGCTTCTTAGTGTCCATAGGTGTGCAGGTTAGGTGGATTGGCCATGGTAAATGTGCAGGGTTATGGTGATAGGGCGAATGGGAGTGCGTGGGTGGGGTGCTCTTTTGGAGAATCAGTGCAGACTCGATGGGGTGAATGGCCTCCTTCTGCATGGTTGGGATTCTATGATCTGTAAAGGCAGGTGAGAGCAAATCAAGTGAAAAGTGATCCTGCAAAACAATTTATGTTTCTGTTTTTACAGGTGTGGCCGCCTCTCACAGATTGATGGAGACTGACTTGGGGAGACTGAACAAGTACAAGACTTTGATAAATAATGTCGCCAGGGCTAACCAGATAGATCCAGCCATAATTGGGGCTATCATGTCCCGTGAATCCCGCTGTGGAAATGTCTTGGAAAATGGCTGGGGCGACCATGGAAATGGGTTTGGCCTCATGCAGGTAGGAAGCAAGTCACCTTGTGACACACTAGAGAGAAACATTCCCTTTGGCATGCGTTTGAAAGACCATGAGCAACCAGCTATATTTTAAGATGTGAATCCCTAACACTACCAAACAAGTGAGGGGGGAAATTAGACAGCAAGTCAGTGGATAGAGACAACTACGCAGCCTCTTCATTCCCCAAAGAGAAGAATCATAGAATCCCTATAGTGCAGAAGGAAGCCATTCGGTCCATCGAACCTGTGTCAACAACAATCCCACCAAGATCCTATCCCTGTAAACCCATGGCTGCTAAACATACCCAGCTCTCCCTCTGCACCAACTCTGCTGCTCTCCTGGTCACCAGGGATGGTTCCAAAATTTCCTATAGTAAGAATGGGAAAACCGTGAGCATCACCTTCTTCCATTCACCACTGATTCCATTCTCCTTGTTATCCACCATCTTCAACCCTTCACCATTGAATGGATTGAAGGTAGGGCAGCACAGTAGCAGAGTGGTTAGCACTGCTGCCTCACAGAGCCAGGGACTCGGGTTCAGTTCCTGGCTTGGGTCACTGTCTATGCGGAGTCTGCATGTTCTCCCCATGTTTGCATGGGTTTCTTCTGGATGATCCGGTTTCCTCCCACAGTCCAAAAGACATGCTGGTTACATGTATTGGCCATGCTAAATTCTCCCTCCATGTACCCGAATGGGCGCCGGAGTGTGGACTAGAGGATTTTCATAGTAAATTCAGTGCATGAGCCTAATTGTGACACAAATACATAAGCTTTAAAAAAATACACTGACGATGACAAGAGTGCAGAATATACTCTGAGTGGGGTCTGCAATGCCCATCGTCAAGAGTGGCTCAGTTTCACCACTGTTGATCGGGCTTGCTGAGTCCTAAAGGACCTCGTTGTTAGACTGGGTCTGCGGCAGGTGGTAAAGGAATGGACGAGAGGGAAAACCATACTTTATCTCATCCTCACCAACCTTCCCATCATAGATGCATCTGTCCATGACAGTACCACAGATGAGACGCATGCACATTAATTGTGGAGACAAAGTCCTATCTTCATATTGAGGGTACTCTCCAATGTCTTATGTATCACTATCACCACGCTATTTTATTTTATTTATTATTGTCACATGCATTAGTATACAGTGAAAAGTATTGTTTCTTGTGCACTAAACAGACAAAGCATAGCATACATAGAGAAGGAAAGGAGAGGGTGCAGAACGGAGTGTTACAGTCATAGCTAGGATATAGAGAAAGATCAACTTAGTGCAAGGTAGGTCCATTCAGAAGTCCGATGGCAGCAGGGAAGAAGCACTTCTTGAGTCGGTTGGTACTTGACCTCAGACTTTTGTGCTAAATACTAGATTTGTTTGAAATTCTAATCTGAGCATCCATGAGGTGCTGTGGGCCATCGTAACACAGAATTGTACTTGATCACAATCTGCAACCTCATGGTCCAGTATACCCCCACTCTACCATTGCGGATCAATCCTGGTTCAATGAAGCGTACAGCAGGGCATGCCAGGAGCAACACCAGGCATACCTGAAAATGAGGTGTCAACCTGGTGAAGCTGCAGTGAATGAGTACTTGGGTGCCAAACAGCAGAAGCAAAATGTGCTCGACAGAGCAAAGCCATTTCGCAACCAATGGATCAGATCTAAGATCTACAGTCCTGCTATATCCTGTCATGAATGGTGATGGACAATTAAGCGAGTAACTGAAGGAGGAGGCTCCACAAATATCCCCATGTTCAATGATGGGGGAGCTAAAGTTAAGGCTGAAGCATTTGAAAGAATCTTCAGCCAGGAGTGCTGAGTGGATGATCCATCGTGGCCTCTCTGGAGGCCCCCAGCATCACAGATGCCAGCCTTCAGCGAATTCGATTCACTCCATGTGATGTCAAGAAATGGCTGAAGGCACCGGATACTGCAAAGGCTATGGGCCCTGGCAACATTGCTCTTAACATTCCCAGCGGGGGAAATTCATGGGAATCACCTCGGGACATGACCAATATTGGGTTCAGTGTTGCAATGTTGGATCCTGCCACAGAAGTCACACACCCTCAGCAGCAACACAGACATACTGGAATAGTCCATCAAATGATTGAGCTTTCAAAAATAATGTCACCACTTGAACACAGCATTACTGTTCATCTGCAATTTATTTCATTTTGTTTTGTTTGATCAGGTGGATTGGCCGTGCTAAATTGCTCCTTAGTTTCAGGGGGATGAGCAGGATAAATAAGTGGACTTACGGGGAATGGGGCCTGGGTGGGATTGTTGTCAGTGCAGGCTTGATTCTGCACTGTAGGGATGCTACGATTCTGTGAAATGGAACCCATTGCATGCCAAGAAAATGTTGTGTTTATTTCAGGTTGACAAAAGGCATCATAGGATTGTTGGAGCCTGGGACAGTGAGGAGCACATTACACAGGCCACGCAGATACTGATTGGGATGATACAAGAGATTGCAAAAAGGTTTCCGGCTTGGTCCAAAGAGCAGCAGCTCAAAGGTTTGTGATTTATTTCTGTCTGAACTTTGGAAGTGTTGCAGGAGATAATGGGCCCGATTTTACCATTTTGAGTCTAAGCGCTGAATCCGGGCGTCAAATAGATCCGCGCCTGGAATCCTCTTTGCAGCACGCCCATACGCGTTTTGCCGGCTCCAGTCCGATCTGCGCTGTGGGCAGGGCTTAGCGCTGATCGGAGCTCTGAACTGCACATGCGCAGTTCAAAAAAATGTGACAGAGCGCGTCCGGGCACAAAAGAAAATAAAAGCAGAAAGTGGAGACAGCGGCTCTCTGACGATCATCCTCTGGTCGGGGGAGGTGTCCGCTGCCAGTCTGCAGCCGATCGGTGGGGAGTGAGGGGGCAGGGGGGTCCGCCGCCACTCTGCGGGCGATCCCTCCTCCCCACTGGAGGAATGAATCCCTCTTGCCAGAGCGGCCATGCCATCCCACAAAACCTTCAGGATCAAGCGATTCCTCGCTAAGAAGATGAAGCAGAACCGGCCGATTCCACAGTGGATCTGCATGAAAACCGGCTACAAGATCAGTACCAGTCCAAGAGGGGACACTGGAGAAGGACCAAGCTGGGCCTGTAAAGGGATACACCATCACTGGTACACTACCAGCCACAGATTACTCTTCCCTGCAGGGGCAAGAGAGCGGGAGAGATGGCATGGCCGCACGTCCACTCCGGCAGGAGGGATTCGTTCCTCCGGTGGGGAGGAGGGATCGCCCGCAGAGTGGCAGCGGAACCCCCTGCCCCCTCCCTCCCCACCGATCGGCTGCAGACTGGCAGCAGACACCTCCCCCGACCAGAGGATGATCTGGGTCCCAGTCCCCCTCCCTCGTCCCACGCCCCCGCCCCCCCCCCCCCCCCCCACCCCACCCCCCAACCAGAGGATGACCTGGGTCAGAGAGCCGTTGCAGGCTCTGAGCCCGCTCTTCGGAAGCTGCAGCGATGACTTCAGACTTTTATTTACCAAGTCATTAAAAGCGCGGATCCGGATCGGACCAGAAGACGGTAAAGTGGGATTTGGTGGTAGAGTTGGGCGCGCGGTTCATTAAGTCGATTTAAATGCATGCTAATGCATTTAAATCATCGAGCCGCCCGATTTGGGCCGGACCCGCGCCCAAATCGGGTGTCGGTAAAGCTGCGATCTGCTCAGAAAGGGGTGCAGATCGCGGTATAGGCCCGACGCCCAACTTTAAGTTTTGGTAAAATCAGGCCCAACATCTTTCCTCTCTGGCAAATCTGTGTCCAATCTCCGGCAATCTCGTGACGAATAAATATCCAGTGCCTGCCATCTCCTGGTGAGTACATGGCCCAATGTTTGACCAATTCAGCATCATGAAGTTGCCTGAATGGCTGCCCATCCAATGATAAATATGGCAAGATAGCATTTTTAGACAGAAAAATCTGGCTGTGTAGCACTGCTGGAGAAGCCTGAATCCTCCAAATGGGATACAAAAGGTTTTCTGCATAGCCTAAGCAGTACCTCACATTGAAATGGGTACTTGCAATGCCTTTGGGTGTGTACCAGATGCTTCCTAAATGGCCAAATTGCAACATCAAAGCAACAGTTCAGCTGATTTGATGCACAAATTTCAAACTTGGACTGCACATATCCACTCTTCACCTGCTAAGCAATATGCAGTCAGCTGCAGCAGGAAACCTCCACTGGCATTATTAAAAAATCTGGTGATCCAAATTCCAGGGACAGTGACCTAAATTAAGGCCAGTATTTTACCGGCACCTCCGCCCGAGGCTCATAAGATCACGCCCAAGGCCAATGGAGAATGCCGTTCTGTGGGCCTCGCCCGCCCTAATTTCAGAGCAGTTGAACCAGTAAAATCAGGGCCTAAACGTCATTATTGCAATTTGCAGAGGCACTGTGGTTGTGTCTTTGGAGGTGTTATGGGGAGTTCCTGGATTTGTTCACAAGTGCTTTCACATCTTCACAGAGGTGACCTGTCCACTCAAAAGCAGTGTACAGTTCTGGTCACCCTATTATAGAAAGGATATTATTAAACTAGAAAGAGTGCAGAAAAAATTTACAAGGATGCTACCGGGACTTGATGGTTTGAGTTATAAGGAGAGGCTGGATAGACTGGGACTTTTTCCTCTGGAGCGTAGGAGGCTGAGGGGTGATCTTATAGAGGTCTATAAAATAATGAGGGGCATAGATCGGCTAGATAGTCAATATCTTTTCCCAAAAGTAGGGGAGTCTAAAACGAGAGGGCATAGGTTTAAGGTGAGAGGAGAGAGATACAAAAGGGTCCAGAGGGGCAATTTTTTCACACAGAGGGTGGTGAGTGTCTGGAACGAGTTACCAGAGGTAGTAGTAGAGGTGGGTACAATTTTGCCTTTTAAAAAGCGTTTAGACAGTTACATGGGTAAGATGGTATAGAGGGATATGGGCCAAATGTGGGCAATTGGGACTCGCTTAAGGGTTAAAAAAAGGATGGCATGGACAAGTTGGGCCGAAGGGCCTGTTTCCATGCTGTAAACCTCTATGACTCGATGACTCTCATCTACAACATGACGGAGAGATTGAGCAGAGATTGTGGAGAGGGAAATCTCTGCACAATGCCCTCTGCCTTGCTCCTTGATAAAGCCAGGCAGGTCTGTCACTGCACCCAGCATCCCAGTGTGCAAGTCCATTAGTGTCGTGTGCACTGCCCCCATTGAGTTCCTCATCGGAGTCCCCTATAGCAGAACTCATCTGAGACCTCGCTGTTAGTTCCAACTTTTTCCCCTTGCCTGGCTTGTCTGGTGATTCACCACATGCAGAATTAGTAGCAGAATGATATGGTGTGAACCTGATATGTTGAATACCATTCTCTTGTAAGAAACTTTTGAATTCTTGTGAGACAAATTGAGGTAGTGTTTTCGCTTACCAGTTGTTCAGAGAATCCAACTCTCTCCCGGCTTCTCGATAGTCTTTGTTATTTGTTCTTTTTTACACAGAGGGTGGTGGATGCTTGGAACTCGCTGCCGGGGGAGGTTGTGGAAGCAGATACGATAGTGACTTTTAAGGGGCATCTTCACAAATACAGGAATAGGATGGGAATGAAGGGATATGGTCCCCGGAAGGGTAGGAGGTTTTAGTTCAGTCGGGCAGCATGGTCGGTGCAGGCTTGGAGGGCCAAAGGGCCTGTTCCTGTGCTGTGATTTTCTTTGTTCTTTTTCTTTGTTCTTTGTCTTCTCCAATGAAGTAGATTTCATCACAGCGACCTCTGGCCACTTAGTGTGAGCATCGACCGTTACTAAGAACATGTGTCCTTCGAAAGGTCCTGCAAAGTACGCATGCACTCATTGCCAAGCCTCTTCAGGCCATTCCCATGGATGCAGCTGTGCTAAGGGTGGCAGGGCCCTTACCTTTGCATGGGAAGTGCATGTTCCAGGTTTCTCTTCAATTCCCTCATCCAATCCAGGCCACCGGAAATAACTCCTCACTGCTTCCTTCAAGCATATGACTCCACGGTGGCCCTTATGTAGCTTCTCTAACACTCGCGCTCTTAATGCTGGGGAATAATCACTCTGAGCCCCCAGACATCCTGACTGTACTAACAGCTTCATTCTCCTGCAATAGTAGGGTTCCAGGTTAGGTGTTAGTTCCGGGGTCTTTCCTCGGAAACCAGATCCATCATGGGGTCACTCTGAGTGTGTTTTCTCACTTGCCTGGAAGTGGCAGGTTTGTTGCCTACCTGTCCAGATAAGATATTCCTGCTCGAGTGGTCTGATGAACTACCTGGCAGTGGCAATTTAAAAGTTCATCCTCATTACCATGTAGACTTTATTGTGGCGACTTAATGGTATAAGTATGACAAAAGCAATTGCATTCTACTTGCTACTAGTGATGGAGTTTCTGTGTGTGGTCCAAAAATGGTAGTTAGCGTATGATGGTGAGTCAACAATGTAAATTCTCTCTTGTACAGGAACTGATGGAATTTCTTTACTCCAAAGATGATCCCTAATGCTTCCCTTCCAATCTGTGGGCGGCATGGTGACACAGTGGTTAGCACTGCTGCCTCACAGTGCCAGGGACCCGGTTCAATTCCGGCCTCGGATCACTGTCTGTGTGGAGTTTATACATTCTCCCCGTGTCTGTGTGGGTTTCCTCCGGGTGCTCCGGTTTCCTCCCACAGTCCAAAGATGTGCGGGTTAGGTTGATTGGCCATGCTAAATTGACCCTAATGTCAGGGGATTCGCAGGGGAAATGTGTGGGGGTTGCGGGAATAGGGCCTGGGTGGGATTCTGTTTGGTGCAGACTCGATGGGCTGAATGGCTTCCTTCTGGATTCTATGATGGTCACTTTCATCCTTGCTCAAGATGCAAAAGCAATGCTTTTTTTCTTCACTTGTTGGCATGGTGTGGGAGACCGCTGCTCCTACACCATTAGGAGATGCATCACAAGCTAACTGTAACGGTAAAGTACGATCAAAATGCCTAAGAGCTTCAGATTCAAATAATGTTTCTGTGCCTTGCACGGAAGGATTATTGCATTGATCTGACCACTTCCACTTCCAGTTCTGGCACAAGAGGTTATGTAATGGATTCAGAATTGTTGCCAAGTTTGAAGCAAATCTTCCGTAATAGTTCAACAATCATTGGAAGGAACGTAACTGCTCAATATTCGGAGGTCAATGTGCCTCTGTAATAGCCTTAACCTCAGAAGGAGATTTGTGAAAGCTGGTGGCACCAATCACATGTCCCAGGTATTCAACGGAGGATCGGAAAAACTCATACTTATTCTTAAGGATTCTCAGTCCATAATCTTCCAACCTCTTTAACGAGGCATCCCGCCTTCGAAGGTCTGCTTCATCTCTTCCAGTGACTGGGATGTCATTCAGATAGCATTGGATTCCGCTCACTACACTCACCATCTAATCCATTGCTGTTTGAAACAATGCAGGCGCTGAGGTAATACCAAATGGCAATCCTTGGCACTGGAATAAGGCTTTATGTGTCACCGTTGTCAGCGGTTTCTGTGACTTCTTGTCCATACTCATCCAAAAGTAAGCCTGATGAATGCTGATTTTGATTATATGTTGGCCTCCAACCAATCCCGCAACCCAGTCTTCAATTTGGGCTAACGGGTACTGTTTGGCGCGTAACACTGGATTAATGGTCTCTGCAAATCCTCACAGATCCATCTTTCTTGGTGACTGGAATTATTGGAATGGCCCATTCACTCATTCTGACAGGTTCCAAGATTCCCATCTTCACAAGTCATAGAATCATAGAATCTACAGTGCAGAAGGAGGCCATTTGGCCCATCGAGCCTGCACCGACAACAATCCCACCCAAGTCCCATCCCCTTAACCGCACATATTTACCCTCCTAGTCCCCCCGACACTAAGGGGCAATTTAGCATGGCCAATCAACCTAACCCGCACATCTTTGGAGTGTGGGAGGAAACTGGAGCACCCAGAGGAAACCCACGGAGAGAATGAGCAAACTCCATACAGACAGTGACCCGAGGTCGGAATCGAACCCAGATCTTTGGCATTGTGAGGGAGCAGTGCTAACCACTGTGCCACCGTGCCACCCAAGTCAATCCAAGTCAGCTTCCAACTTCGGTCTAATAGCACATGGTACAGACCTTCTCCTTCAAGCAGTTTGCTTGGCTTCTTCCTTTTATTTTCAGTTTAGCACTAATATCTTTCGTGCTCCCTAATTCTCACCTGTGTGCCTTTTTAAAAATTTTGTGAACTCTGATTCGAGAGAATCCCTACAGCGCAGAAGGAGACCATTTGGCCCATTGAGCCTGCGCCAACAGCAATCCCACCCAGGCCCTGTCCCCGAAACCCCACGTATTTACCCTGCTCAAACCCCGACCCTAACGGGCAATTTAGCATGGCCAATCAACCTAACCTGCACATCTTTGGAGTGTGGGAGGAAACCAGAGCACCCGGAGGAAACCCACGCAGACGCGGGGAGAATGTGCAACTCCGCACTGGACAGTCACCCAAATTCAGAATTGAACCCGGGTCCCTGGCACTGTGAGGTAGCAGTGCTAACCACTGTGCCACCGTGCCACCCATTGGTCATCATAAGGTCTTCGGCCCAGTTCAGGTAAATCTTCTCCAGCCATGTATGATCCATCAATGCTGGATAGTTGCCTTTTACTACATGTAGAGGCAAATCTGCTGTTTGTGCATTAAGTTGCACAACTATTTCGATGAGGATCTTCAACAGAACCACCTCACCTGTGAGCTTCCAGGGAATGTGTTTAAGTTCCCCTTGTCAACATTCTCTGGTAACAGTCAGACTGCTGCCCATGTGTCAACTTCCATCCTTACTGGCTGTCCATACAGCAGTGAAGTAGCCCAGTATTGACGTGGAGCACCAGCAATGATTCAGACTATGGGGCCGATTTTACCAAATCGGGACTAAGTGCCGGGTGCGGCCGTAAATCAGACCCGCGCCCGGCAGCCGCGCTCCAGCGCCCCCATACGCTTTTTTTGGGCATGGCTCTAGTGGGCGGGTCCTAGCGCATTTGCATCTGTCGGAGCGCCGAACTGCGCATGCGCAGTTTGGGCAGAATCTGACAGAACGCGCCCAGGCACAAAACAAAAAGCAAAGAGCGGAGAGAGCCTCTCTGCCGTTCATCCTCTGGTCGGTGGGGGGGGGGGGGCGCGGTGGGGGGGAGGGGGGGGGGGGTAGTGGGGGGGGGAGGGGGGTGGAGGAGGGGAGGAGGGGGGGAGGGGGTGTGACTCATCATTCCCTGGGGGGGGAAGGAGAGGGGGTGTGACGTCTCATTCTCTGTGGGGGGGGGAGGGTGGGGGAGGAGGAGAGGGGGTTTGACATCTCATTCCCTGGGGGAGGAGGAGAGGGGGTTTGACATCTCATTCCCTGGGGGGGGGGGGGGCGGGGGGGAGAGGGGGTGTGACGTCTCATCCTCTGGTCGGGGGGGTTCCGCTGCGTGTCTGTGGCCGATCCCTCCTGGCACCATCACTGGTTCACTACCAGCCACAGATTACTCTTCCCTGCAGGTGTGAGAGAGCGGGAGAGATGGCTGTGGCTGGTAGTGTACCAGTGAATGATCCGTCACACCCCCTCTCCTCCCCCCCCTCCAGGGGATGATACATCACACCCCCTCTCCTCCCCACCCCCGGGGGATGATCCATCACACCCCCCTCTCCTCCCCCCCCGGGGATAAGACGTCACACCCCCTCCCCTCCCACCCCCCCAGGGGATGATCCGTCACACCCCCTCCCTCCCCCGGGGGTTGATATGTCACACCCCCCCCCCCAAGGGGATGATATGTCACACCCCCTCCCCCCCCCAAAGGGATGATACGTCACCCCCCCCCCCCCCAAGGGGATGATATGTCACAACCCCTCCCCCCCCCTCAAGGGGATGATGTGGGCCCGCCCCCTCTCCTCATTCCCCCCCCCCCCCCCGCCCCCCACCAGAGTTCCAACTGGGCCCACCCACCCCCCCTCCGGCAGACGCCAGCGGACCTGTGTGAAGCCCAGTCACTTCAGCCGTGGCTCAAAGTCAGTGTCCAGGAACGTGCTGCAGGCTGTCGAAGGACTGAAGGTGAGCGGGAAGGATGGTGGAGGGAGACCACGGTCGAGGTAGGTTAGGGGTGTGCTCTGCCAGTGGGGCCTGCCTCCCAGAGGGGTTTGATCCCGGGAGGGGGGGTCTGCCGGCCAGAGGGGTCCGATCCCGGGGTGGTGGGGGGGGGGGGGGGTCTGCCGGGGTGGTTAGAGGGGGGTGTCCGCGAAGGGTGGGCCTCGGCGATTCCCCTGCCGAATAAAAGTACAAGTTGGACTTTTATTAATCAGGGCGGTAAAGCCGCGGACGCGAATTGGGCCGAACGTTGGTAAAGGGGGAATTGATGGTAAAGTTGGGTGTGCGCTTCATTATGCTGATTTAAATGCATGCAAATGCATTTAAATCGGCCCGCTGGCCGATTCGGGTGCGCGCCAAATCGACGCCCGCATCGGCCGTTGGTAAAGCACGATTGGCCTTGGGTCAGGTCTGGACCGCGTTTTAGGCCCGACGCCCAACTTTAACACGATTTCGCGCCCGTGGGAAATTTTGGTAAAATCAGGCCCCATGAGTCGCTACAGTTTTCTCAACCCTTTTGTACAGTACGAACATTTCTCCCTTTGTTCTGCTTAAATGCTGTCTTGGTTTGTTCAAGTTTCTTAATTTTATTTAGAGCTTGATTTTTATTCCAGCAGGCACGCTCTGTGTCCTTTTTTCCTTTGACATAGAATTCACCCATCCTGCCGGCCACTGGAATTCTAGCGAGCGGGGGAGGGAGGTGGGGGGAGGGGTGGGGGGAGGCGGGGGGGACGGACGACCACGTAAAGGTCCATTGAAGTCAGGTGGAATTCTCCAGTTTTCAGGCGAGCGCAGCCAGAGAACCCCGCCCCATGTCTTTACACAAACACTTCGTTACAGAATGCCCTGGCTTTGCACATTGGAGACATGTATGAATTTTGAGATTCTTGCATTGTGGGTTCTGGTGTATTAAATTTCATTAGCAAGTGTTTTCTACATTTCCATGTCCGTCTGAGAGTTCCTTGTGGAGCACAAAGATGATCTGTCTCTTTAAGTTGTCAATCCAGTGTACATTTTGATAACCACATTTTTTTTATTCGTTCACGAAATATAGGCATCACTGACAAGATTAGCGTGCGCATTTTTAATTGTCCTTGAGAAGGTGGTGGTGAGCCACCATCTTGAACTGCTACAGTCCACCTGGTGTACAGGAAGAACGTAATTTCTCTGGAGAAAGTGCAGAGGAGGTTTACATGAATGTTGCCAGGGCTAGAAAAGTGTAGCTATGAGGAGAGATTGGATAGGTTTGGGTTATTTTCCTTTGAACAAAGGAGGCTGAGGGGTGACGTGATTGAGGTGTACAAATGTCTGAGGGAAGTGTGAGAGAGTGGACAGGATAAAATTGTTTCTCTTGGATGAGAATTCTAGAACCAGGGGACAAAGATTCAAGATAATTGGCAGTAGGTGTAGAGGGGACATGAGGAAGACATTTTTTACGCAGAGGGTGGTGGGTGTCTGGAATTCGCTGCCCAAGTTGGTGGTGGAGGCAGAGACCCTAAACTCATTTAAAAAGTACCTGGATCTGCACCTTAAGTGCTGTAAGCTACAGGACTATGGGTTAGGTGTAGGAAGGTGGGATTTGAAAGGGCACCTGGGTGTCCTCAGGCTGGCAAGGACAAGATGGGCCAAATGGCCTCCTTCTGCGCTTTAATTTTTTTCTGGTTCTATGGACATATATCTGAACATACAAATGAGGCCACTTGGCCCCTCGAGCCTACACCACTATTCTTCGACCAAGCTTTTGGTCACTTGTCCCAATTTCTCCTTATATGGATAGAGTTAAATTTTGTTTTGTCCCATTTGATTTTGATTTGATTTGATTTATTATTGTCACATGTATTAACATAAAGTGAAAAGTATTGTTTCTTGACCGCTATACAGACTAAACATACCGTTCATAGAGAAGGAAATGAGAGAGTGCAGAGTGTAATGCTACAGTCATAGCTAGGGTGTAGAGAAAGATCAACTTAATGCAAGGTTGGTCCATTCAAAAGTCTGACAGCAGCAGGGAAGAAGCTGTTCTCGAGTCGGTTGGTACATGAGGCCAAACTTTTATATCTTTTACCCGACGGAAGACAGTGGAAGAGAGAATGTCCGGGGTGTGTGGGGTTCTTAATTATGCTGGCTGCTTTGCCGAGGCAGTGGGAAGTGTAGACAGAGTCAATGGATGGGAGGCTGGCTTGCGTGTTGGATTGGACTACATTCACAATCTTTTGTAGTTCCTTGCGGTCTTGGGCAGAGCAGGAGCCATACCAAGCTGGGATACAACCAGAAAGAATGCTTTCTATGGTGCATCTGTAAAAGTTGGTGAAAGTCCAAGCACCTTGGGAGATTTTACTATGGGAAAGGTGCTATATAAATGCCCAATGTTATTTTAGTAAATGCAATTTGTGATCTCTTTATTACAGGTGGGATTTCAGCATACAACGCTGGTCCGGGTAATGTCCAAACCTACGAAAGGATGGATATTGGTACCACGGGAAATGATTATGCTAATGACACAGTTGCAAGAGCACAATGGCTTAAGATGCATTGGTATTGATTGTTCTTTGATTATCGTCTCATTGATGCTGACGGGATTGTCTCTGACAATAATTCTTCAAATACTGCAGTCTGTAAAATGTCAGCATCGTGTAAAACCTCCATGTAATGCTGGTGAATAAAGACAACTGAACCTGGATCACAAAGAGATTTATTCAACAATAAAATACCTCAAAATGTTTCTTCATGAAAGAAACTATCAATAGTAGCAAACACACTGAAATGGAGCTTCTAATTGGTTACACCAGTAATTTTAGCACCAAATTGGGTTGAATCAACTCAGAAGATCCAGGAATTTTCACGCAAGAAATTATTTTCAAACCACTTATCCTTGTGCTTTCTGTGATCTGTCATATTAGCTCAAGATTCAATTTGAATGATTATATAATCCCTACAGTGTAAAAGGAGGCTGTTTGATCCATCGAGCGTGCATCAAAAACAATCCCACCCAGGACCTATCCCTGTAACCCCATGTATTTACCCTGCTAATCCCCCTGACACTAAGAGGCAATTTAGCATGGCCAATCAACCTAACCCGCACATTTTTGAAATGTTTTAAAGTTCATTTATTAGTGTCTCAAGTAGGCTTACATTAACACTGCAATTAAGTTACTGTGAAAATTCCTTGGTCGCCAAACTCCAGCGCCTGTTCGGGTACACTGAGGGAGAATTTAGCATGGCCAATGCACCTAACCAACACATCTTTTGGACTGTGGGAAGAAACCGGAGCACCCGGAGGAAACCCACACAGACAAGGGGAGAACATGTAGACTCCACACAGACAGTGACCCAAGCCGGGAATTGAACCTGGGTCCCTGGCGCTGAGTCGACAGTGCTAACCATTGTGCCACCGTGCAAACCTTGTTTGTCTGGATAAATCCACATCCAAAAAGCTGGACAAAACTAAGATCAAAGGGTGTAATTCTGCTAAATTGGGAAGGTTCATCAAATTCGAAGAATTTGCAAAGGTGCACTGATTCCAGTTGACATGTTTTACACATTGAGAAGCTTTCAATATACTAAGAAACCAACAGGGACCAACAAAAAAGCCTTACCCACCTTACCAACCATAAATTCAGGAAGCAATGCAAAGAAATAACCAACAACAAACAATTGCACTTGCTCATGGAAGATTTTAGGCTTGTTACTCTGCATGGCCAAAGTACAATTGTTCATCGGGGAGTCAAGCTTCAGAAAGGGTAGCTGCTCCAAATGGCACCCCCACCAACACAAAATTGTACAAACACTCAAGATCTCCAAAGATTTTCCACCAGTCACAAGCTTATTGTGCCTTTAACAGAAAATTACAACACAGCAGCGGACAAAATTAACCACACGTTTCTTACAGGATGGCACAATCACATTCATTTGAACAATTGGTTCCCCTGAACTTGCTGGTTCCTCTCCAAGTGCATGCACGCATTGTTGGCACATTCAAGCACATCTTTCTGATGTGATACAAGTATTAAGTTTATTTATTAGTGTCTCAAGTAGGCTGACATTAACACTGCAATAAGGTCACTATGAAAATCCCCTAGTCGCCACACTCTGGCACCTGTTCGAGTACACCGAGGGAGAATTTAGCATGGTCAATGCACCTAACCAGCATGTCTTTCGGACTGTGGGAGGGAACCAGAGCACCCGGAAGAAACCCATGCAGACACGGGGAGAACATGCACATTCCGCACAGACAATGACCCACACCAGGAGTCAAACCCGGGTCGCTGGCGCTGTGAGGCAGCAGTGATAACCCGCTGTGCCACTGTACCACGCTATTATGCATTATTACAAGTGACACGCTGATGTTTAAAGGGCTTGTAATTTTTGCTGTGCTACAGTTACAAGCAACATTTTATAAGCTTTATAAGCTTCAGCAGTACCTTGCCACAAATTTGGCATGTTCGCTCTGACTCTCATCAACTTCTACAGATGCACCATAGAAAGCATTCTTTCTGGTTGTATCACAGCTTGGTATGGCTCCTGCTCTGTCCAAGACCACAAGGAACTACAAAGGGTCATGAACGTAGCTCAGTCCATCACAAAAACCAGCTTCCCATCCATTGATTCTGTCTACACATCCTGCTGCCTCAGAAAAGCAGCCAGCATAATTAAGGACACCACGCACCCTGGACATACTCTGTTCCACCTTCTTCCGTTGGGAAAAAGATACAGAAGTCTGAGATCACGTACCAACCGACTCAAGAACAGCTTCTTCCCTGCTGTCATCAGACTTCTGAATGGACCTACCTCACATTAGATTGATCTTTCTCTACACCCTAGCTATGACTGTAACACTACATTCTGCACTCTCTCCTTTCCTTCCCTATGTACGGTATGCTTTGTCTGTATAGCGCGCAAGGAACAGTACTTTTCACTGTATACTAACACATGCGACAATAATAAATCAAATCAGATCAATATGTTTAAGTTGGTGTTGAGGTCCAGGCAGTCACTTTCTCTGCTGTGACTGACAGATTTGTACAGACACTGACCCCTGCTGGAGGATGCAGAGAAGTAAATGGAAGTCCTGAAATTTAAAATATGATATATTTCTCACCTTTATCCATTTGAATTGCCACTACTCACACCTCTCTGGCGATTTTATCCAAATGAAACTCGGCTACATCACAAACTAAGTTTATGAGGTTAATAATCAGGAGGTCTATGGCAGAAAATTTGAAGTATTTTTCAATGTACCAGGGGTCCCAACGGACCCATGGTGGCACGGTGGTGAGGGTGGCGTGGTGGCTCAGTGGTTAGCACTGCTGCCGTACAGCGCCAGGGACCCGGGTTCGATGCCCAGCTTGGGTCACTGTCTGTGCAGATCTTGCACGTTCTCCTCGTCTCTGCGTGGGTTTCCTCCGGGTGCTCTGGTTTCCTCCCACAGACGTGCTGGTTAGGGTGCATTGACCCGAACAGGCGCAGGAATGTGGCGACTAGGGGAATTTCACATTCAGTGTTAATGTAAGCCTTGTGACTAATAAACAAACTTTACTTTCCTTGTTCGTAAATGGTTATTTCGAGTGCATAGTAACTGAGATACAACAGAGCTGGGTTGGGGGGGTGGGGTGGGGTGGGGAAGGCAAGTGTATTTTAACACACTGTGCATTGCAGAATTTATTTCATTTATGCCTTCATTTTCTGCTCATTAGTTACATTACAAAACTCAGTTCACTTCTCTTTATCCTCCAGCAGAGGTCAGAGTCTGTAAGCATCTATCAGTAAGAAGTCTCACAACACCAGGTTAAAGTCCAACAGGTTATATGGTAGCAAATACCATAAACTTTCGGAGCACAGCTCCTTCGTCAGATGGGGTGGAGATCTGTTCTCCAACAGAGCACAGACACAGAAATCAAGTTACAGAATACTAATTAGAATGCAAATCTCTCCAGCCAGCCAGGTCTTAAAGGTACAGATAATGTGGGTGGAGGGAGCATTCAACACAGGTTAAAGAGATGTGTATTGTCTCCAGACAGAACAGCTAGTGAGATTCTACAAGCCCAGGAGGCAAGCTGTGGGGGTTACTGATAATGTGACATAAATCCAACATCCCGGTTTAGGCCGTCCTCATGTGTGAGGAACTTGGCTATCAGTTTCTGCTCAGCGACTCTGCGCTGTCATGTGTTGTGAAGGCATCTATCAGTCACAGAAGAGAAGTTGAATGAAATCAAGGCTGTGGCTGGAACCTCCTGTTCTTTAGTCTAGGTTTGACAGTGAGCACGGAAGGGAGAGTGGTTTTACAGGTACGGCGGGGGGAGGGGGTGGGGGGGAAGGGGGGGAGAGAACGCAGGATGGCTGACCATGTGCAACCTTGCGTTGTTCAGCTCAATACATATGAACCCGCAAGGAGCTCACCAAATCTGGCAACAGGGGCATGATGTGGAGATGCCGGCGTTGGACTGGGGTAAACACAGTAACGGGGGCAGGCAGGGAGCTGCCATCGACACCGTCATGGGGTCAAAGGTCCTAATGCCATATTGAAAGGGCACCTGCAAAACCTGCATTATCCCTTCCACCTTTGCCTGGCCACTGCCCCATTCTCCCCGCCCTCCCTTTCTCGGTCATCTGCCACGCAACTTGCGTTGCCACAACCCAGCCTCAAGCAGAGACTGGCATTCATGGGCACTCCCCAAAGAGGACAATGTAGCGGTGACTCACTGTTAATCATGGAAGAGGCCTCCCTAACCAAGGGCACAACACTTACGTGCAGTCGTGAATGTGAACATTGTAATCTCTCACGGGCGGGGAGCTTAATTTGGAGGGGATCTTAATTCCAGAGTTTTAATGAGAATGCATGACATGCCGATGTGTGCAAAAGGGCTTCTTAGCAGAGAGCTTCTTAGGAGAGAGAAACAGAGTCAACGCTTCGAGCTGCATGACTCTTCTTCAGAGGTGGTGGGACCAACTGGATTGCTCTTTCAAAGACCTAACAAAAGGCTTAATGGACCAAACATGCCATACTATTAAAGAACAAAGAACAGTACAGCACAGGAAACAGGCCCTTCGGCCCTCCAAGCCTGTGCCGCTCCTTGGTCCAACTAGACCAATCGTTTGTATCCCTCCATTCCCAGGCTGCTCATGTGACTATCCAGGTAAGTCTTAAACGATGTCAGCGTGCCTGCCTCCACCACCCTACTTGGCAGCGCATTCCAGGCCCCCACCACCCTCTGTGTAAAAAACGTCCCTCTGATGTCTGAGTTATACTTCGCCCCTCTCAGCTTGAGCCCGTGACCCCTCGTGATCGTCACCTCCGACCTGGGAAAAAGCTTCCCACTGTTCACCCTATCTATACCCTTCATAATCTTGTATACCTCTATTAGATCTCCCCTCATTCTCCGTCTTTCCAAGGAGAACAACCCCAGTCTACCCAATCTCTCCTCATAGCTAAGACCCTCCATACCAGGCAACATCCTGGTAAACCTTCTCTGTACTCTCTCCAATGCCTCCACGTCCTTCTGGTAGTGCGGCGACCAGAACTGGACGCAGTACTCCAAATGCGGCCTAACCAGCGTTCTATACAGCTGCATCATCAGACTCCAGCTTTTATACTCTATACCCCGTCCTATAAAGGCAAGCATACCATATGCCTTCTTCACCACCTTCTCCACCTGTGTTGCCACCTTCAAGGATTTGTGGACTTGCACACCTAGGTCCCTCTGTGTTTCTATACTCACTTAGAATGATAGCATCCCTACAGTGCAGAAGGAGGCCATTTGGCCCATCAAGTCTGTGCCAACTACAATTCCACCCAGCCCTTATCCCTTTAAGCTCACGTATTTATCCTGCTAGTCCCTCTGACACGAAGGGGCAATTTAGCATGGCCAATCAACCTAACCCACACATCTTTGGAGTGTGGAAGAAAACCAGAACACTCAGAGGAAACCCACACAGACACGGGGAGAACGTGCAGACTCCACACCGACAGTCACCCGAGGCCGGAATTGAACCCGGGAGCCTGGCGCTGTGAGGCAGCAGTGCTAACCACTGCGCCACCGTGCTGCCCATTTTATCTGAAAGCCTTTCCTTCTGATATTTCATTCGCTCGTTAGTGCAAAACTACAACTTCACTCGGATTGAAGTCAAAAAGCGTGAGTCAGAATTCTCCGACCTTGTCCACAGTTGGGATTCTCCAGTCCCGCCTCAGTGAATGGAGCTTTGACTGAGCGCCAAATTCTCCGTTCTCGCTAGAAACAGCAGCAGGGCACACGAGACTGGAAGATTCTGGCCATAATATCTGAAAGGCAACTTGTAAATGCAATTTCTATCTTTCAAATGTAGCAAATGCTCATGGAAGAGAGTTTGGGATTGTTTCTGTCCTCTGATACCTCAGAGATTATGAAAAGCCTTTTGTTTGACTTGAGGAAAAGGTATTCTGGCTTTCCATAATCATCCCATAGCTTCCAGGTGATATTTCCTACTTGGATTGATGACCATTCCCTGATTTAAATCCCTGTAGCTCTTTCCCTATCCCAATGATCTGAGCGGTAAGGAATGTGAGCAGGAAGTCAATTCTCTGGGAGCGAAACAACAGGATTAACAAATATGTGTCGAGTAATGTGCTTCCAACTGTAGGCCATGTGGAGCAGTGGGAACCTCGGGAAACACTAATCAATTATTGAACTATTTATCTTTGTTTGATATAATAAAGAACCCAAGACCATGAGAAATAGTAGCCCATAATTGACCTCCTCAATCCTGCTCAGCTATTCAAGAAGATTCTTCAACTTAAACTCCACTTGCCTCCATTATTATTATTTTTTAATATATATTCATGGGACATGAACGTCAGCATTTATTGCCCTTTCCGAGTGGCCCTTGGAGGGCAGTTGAGTGTCAACCACATTGCTGTGGCTCTGTAGTCACATGTATTCCAGACCAGGTAAGGACGGCAGATTTCCTTCCCTAAAGGACATTAGTGAACCAGATGGGTTTTTCCAACAATCGGCAATGGTTTCATGGTCATCAGGAGATTCTTAATTCCAGTATTTTTACTATACACGTCTCAATTCTTTCTGTTTGAAAAATCAATTGACTTCACTCTTGAACATACTTAATGAATGAGCAGCTCTCTGGTGTTCCAGCCTCCCCAGCCAGGGAACACATCCTTTCAACGTCTATCCTGTCAAGTCCTTGACAGTTCTATCAAGTGGCAACTTCTCACCAATGCTCAGCTTGGTCTCTGTCAGGGCCGCATTGCACCTGATCTCTTGACAGCCTTGACCCACAAGAGAGCTGAACTCCAGAGGTGAGGTGAGAGAGATTGCCCTTAACACCAAGAGAACATTTGATCACGTGTTAACAAATTAATGGGAATTCCAGGGTAAACTCTCTGTTGGCTGGAGTCAGACATACCACAAAGGAAGATGTCGATAATTAATGGAAGCTGATCATTTCAGTCACAGAACATTGTTGCAGGAGTTCATGAGGGTAGTGTTCTCGGCCCAAACATCTTCAGCAATAAACTTCGCTGCAATGTAAGGTCAGAAGTGGGGATGTTCACTAGTGATTGCGTAATGTTCAATACCATTTGCAACTCCTCCATTACTGAAGCAGTCTGTGTCCAAATCCAGAAAGATCTGGAAAATATTCAGGATTGGGCTGACAAGTGGAAAGTAACACCACACAAGTATTAGGCAATGACCATCTCCAGTAGGAAAGAATCCAACCATCACTCCTTGACATTCAATGACATTTAATATTGTTAAATCTCCCTTCAACATCCTGAGGATTATCATTGACCAGAAATGTAACTAGGCCAACCACATAAATACTGTGGCAACACGAGGAGGTCAGATGCTGGGAATTCAACAGCAATAGCTCACCACCTGACTCCCCAAAGCCTGTCCACCATCTACAAAACACAAGTTAGGTGTGTGATGGAATACTCCCCACTTGCCTGAATGGGTGCAGCTCCAACAACACTCAAGAAGCTCAACGCCATCCAGGGCAAAACAGCCTGCTTGATTGACATCCCATCCAGCACCAGCTCACCATGGCAACAAATGTGTACCAGATGCAAGATGCATGCAGCAACTCACCGAGGGTTCTTGGACAGCAACTTCTAAACCTGTTGTGAACAAAATATTATTCTCTTAATATTTTTGTGGTATTCTATGAAGAAGGATTGTAGGGGCTGTGTCTGGATGTGTGTGACTGATTTAATTACATTGAAGACAGTTAGGCTGCAACATTTGAGATCAAAGGGGCTTGGTATAAAAGCAAACACTTAAAGTAGACACGACGAAGTTAAGATGTGCTACAAGTAAACAGAAAATACATAGAAATCTGCATTAGGGGATAAGTGAGGACTTTAATTTTTAGGTGTTGGCTTTCAAAGGGAACTACAACCTAAAGAAATGTCAAAAGTAAACTTGGGAAAAGACTGTTATGTTTTATTTAACCCAAGAGTGGGAACAATGGGGCGGGTGTGCCGGTAAAATTCCGACCAATGTTTCGAGTTTGTATAACTCAGAAGAAGAGTCATACGGACTTGAAATAGGAAATAGGAACATAGAAACTAGAAGCAGGTGTAGGCCATTCGGCCCTTCAAGTCTGCTCCGCTATTCATTATGATCATGGCTGATCATCGAATTCAATGTCCTGATCCCACCTTCCTCCCATATTCCTTGACCCCTTTAGCCCCAAGAGATATATCTAATTTCGCCTTGAAATCAGGCAATGTTTTGACCTCAACTACCTTCTCTCAACTAATTTCTCCTCACTCAATCCGAAAAGGTTTACCCCTTATCCTCAAACTATGACCCCTAGTTCTGGACTCCCCCACCATTGGGAACATTCTTTCTCAATCTACCCTGTTTAACCCTGTTAGAATTTTATAAGTTTCTATGAGACCCCCCTCTCACTCTTCTAAACTCCAATGAATATGAAACTCTGGTTCTCTATTCACAGATACTGCCAGACCTGCTGGACTTTTCCAACATTTTTAGTTTTTATTCCCTGGATGAACTTTGGATGGCCTACACTTTAATCTTCCCTCGTAGTTTCGTAGCTCAGTCGCTGTTTGAGAGCTCAGAGTATTGCAGATATACATCAGTTCTAATATATAACTAAGAATCAATGCAGTACAAAAGGTAGTGTGAGGCTGTGAAAGAGAAGTCATTGAGAAACAGGCAATTAACTGGACTGTTGATTCTGCATCAATTTGAGGGACTCCTTAAAATGGATGGAATTCATTATCTGCTTCCCCTTCCCCTCCACGCCCCCCAACATCATTATGGGCCTCTACTATTGATTTGTCTGTAAACCAGTTTATAATCATCTTAAAGCAAAGTGGCAGAGACATTTTTCAATCACTGAACACCTTTAAGCTATTCAAAGGTTGCAGTCTAGTTTATGGTGCTGTCAATCAAAATGAGGTTTTAGATCAAAAGAAAGAAGGAGCCTCCTCTTTGCCTTGTAGAAACAATCATTACATTCACATTAATCATTTCATAGGGTTACAAAATCATTTCTAAACTGGCTTTGATGCTTTTAACTATCCCTTTCAGTTAAAAAAAACACAGTTCCCGACTCAATAAAATATAACAAAGGCTTCAAAACAGACTTGAGCAATGTGCAAAGGCCCCTCTCTGTGGGCTTCGGGGTCAGTTTTCAGAATCCCCATCAAACAGGTGCGTTTCAATAGGAGAATTTGCATCGAGCTTCTCGTCAAATCAAAGGCCGTTTCTCTCCTCCGGGACTAGTGAGCCTATCAGCAGCAAATGTGGGAGAGAAACAAGCTGTGATTGGAGGAGCAGTGAACACCAGCCACAGTGTGTTCGGGGTCTGGGGAGCGGAGGGCCAGGGAGTTCAGGATTGGGGGTCCCAGGATTGGGGGTCCCAGGATTGGAGGTCCCAGGATTGGGGAACCCTGCATTGGAGACTCCAGGATTGGAGACTCCAGGATTGGAGACTCCAGGATTGGAGACTCCAGGATTGGAGACTCCAGGATTGGAGACTCCAGGATTGGAGACTCCAGGATTGGAGACTCCAGGATTGGAGACTCCAGGATTGGGGATCCCAGGATTGGTGGTCCCAGGATTGGTGGTCCCAGGACTGGGGAGCCCAGGAACAGGAAACCACAGAGTGGGGAGCTGAAAGCCAAAGAGCCCAACAGCTGGGAGCTGAGGGCTGTGGAGCTCACGAATAATGAGCCCAGGAATGGGGAGCCCAGGAACTGCGATGCTGGGAAGTCGGGCGAGGCATCCAGAGTATAGGATGGACTGCAGGAGCAGGGCCCATTGGTGTCTAAGTAGGTGAATGACCGGAGGCTGAGAGAGAGAGTGTGTGTGTGTGTGTGTGTGTGTGTGGGGGGGGGGGGGGGGGGGGGGGGGGGGGGGGGAAGAAGAGAGAGTGTTAGAGAGGGGTTTACATAAGCACCAATTGTTTTGAAAAGTTCCACGAGAGGAGAGACAGAGGCAGAGAGTGGGGGACATTTGTCGTGGAGACTTGCATTTATATATCGTCGTTCCTTCACAGGCGTTGGGTCAAAATCCTAGAAATAATGCCATGGCATTATTCAAATGAGTGCAGAGGAGTTTTCTTGATGTCCTCGGCAAACAGTTTATTCAAACAATTTATTCAGCAACCAAGAACACATCCAAATTTGATGTTTACATTCACAGAAACATAGAGGTCATTCATGAAGGCCCCGCCTCCTCAAACTCACCCCTTGTCTGAGGTGTGGTGATCCTCAGGTTAAATCACCACCAAGTCAGCTCTCCCTCTCAAAGGGGGAGCAGCTTATGGTCATCTGGGACAATGGCGACTTTACCTTACCTTATATAGAAACATACCTGGAAAATAGAATTAAGTGGAGGCCATTCAGCCTTTCGAGCCTGCTCTGCCATTCATTATGATCATGGCTGATCATCAAATTCAATCCCCCCTCCCCCCCCACCCCCGTATCCCTTTAGCCCCAAGAGCTATATCTAATTTCTTTTTGAAGTCACAAAGTTTGCCTCAACTACTTTCTGTGGTAGTGAATTCCACACATTCACCACCCTCTAGGTAAAGAAATTTCTCCTCACCTCAGTCCTGAAATGTTTACCCCTTATCCTCAAGTTATGACCCTTAGTTCTGGACTCCCCCAGCATTGGGAACATTCTTTCTGAATCTACCCTGTCTAACCCTGTTAGAATTTTATAAGTTTTTATGAGATCCCCTCTCACTTGTCTAAACTCCAATGAATATAATCCTAACCGATTTAGATTCTCCTCATATGTCGATTCTGCCATCCCAGGAATCAGCCTGGTAAACCTTCACTGCACTCCCTCGAGAGCAAGAACATCCTTCCTCAGATAAGGATTGTGTGGCCTCGCCAACGCCCTATACAATTGCAGTAAAACATCCCTATCCCTATATTCAAATCCCCTCACTATGAAGGCCAACATACCATTTGCCTTCTTTATCGCCTGCGTGTTTACACATTTCTGGAACGTTGCTGCTGATTGGCTTGTCACTTTTGCCGAACAAATAACAATGCATGTGGTTCAAAAGAATGAAACACTTTAGGACATCCAAGGTGCTATACAAATGAAATTGCTCTCCTTCCAATCTCAAGAGCATAAAATTACTTCTGCTCAATTAGCTATGTAAAAGCAGTATTACATTTGTAAAAAATTAAAATAAAAAATAGCAGATAAAATCTGGATATTCATCCTTCGGGCATTTTGCCCATCTGCAGAGGTCATAATGCTGCTTAAAAATTTAGCACAACTACCTCACAAAAGAAAGGACTCATGTTTTAAGCAAGGTTGAAAGTTTTTGTTTCACTCCAGCAAACTCAACACTGTTGTACAAGTTGTTATCCTCTCCTGGGTCAGTTTTCTGAAAATAAAGCTCTCCAGCGTGAATGTCACTGAGGTTGGCACTGAACGTAGACGCATTATAACTGACCCATTCCGTGTACCTGTAATCAACAGAACGGATCGAGTATCCCATGACTCGAATGTCCTTCAGCCGAGGGAGGTCAGAGTTGGGCTGGGGTGTGTCTGCCGGCCGGGGATATTGACTGAAGGCGATCGATTCATGGTTCCATGTCATGGCACTGGAGGATAAATAATTGGCCATGCTCTTTCCCTCGGTACAAAGATCGACATGAAAGGAAGATGCTGGACATACTGGAGGGCAAGGTAACCCAAGAACCTGACAGAGTGTCGGGAAGAGGTCCACCAATTCCACATTGACATTCCTCATCGACCCTGTAACAAAATTTAAATACTTGATCAATTTGCTTTGTATAGAAACAAATTACACTAATAAGTACGTAGGAAAATTGGGTGTTTGTCCAGGCAGTGCTGCTATTTTACACGCAGGAGTAGAACTGGCTTACTGCGTAAGAAGTGTCAAAAACAAAAAGTGATCATCCCATAGAATCCCTACAGTGCAGAAAGAGGCCATTGGGCCCATCGAGCCTGCACTGACCATAATCCCATCCAGGCCCTATAACCGTAACCCCAAGACTGCGATGATAGACATCCAACCACCACAAAAATCTTCCTTTGTGCTCGGTATGGCTCCAACCTGTGGAGAGCTTCCCATTGACGCTTGCTTTTCTCGGGCTCCTTTCTACCACACTCAGTCAAACACTGCCTTGATGTCAAGGGTCATCGCTGTCACCTTACCCAACATGGGAAATGCTGAGGTAAGGAGCCAAATTAAAGTTAAGACACTTGTGTATAAAAACCTTCATGATCTTGTATCTTTCTATCTCTGTAACCTTCCTTTATTCAACTGAAATAGCAAGCGTCAGGATGGTTTAACTTAATTAAATTCATTCAATTAACCCATATCTGTCCACTCACCCCATGTCAGCATTTTTCAGGGACCACTCCCTCTGTGACACCCTGGTCCACTCTTTCATCACCTCGAACTTCTCATCCCCTTCCCATGGCACCTCTGCTTGCAATCGCAGGAGGGGCAACACCTGTCCCTTTACCTCCTCCCTCCTCACCGTCCAAGACCCCAAACACTCCTTTCAGGTGAAGCAACATTTCACTTACACCTCCTTCATTTTGGTCTGCTGTATTTGCTGCTCCCAATGCGGTCTCCTCTACACCGGGGAGACTAAATACAGACTGGGTGAACGCTTTGTGGAACACTTTCGCTCAGTCCGCAAGCACGACCCCAACCTTCCAGTCTCTTGCAATTTGAGTGCAGAATCTTGCCCTCTTGTCCATATGTCCATCCTTGGCCTGTTGCAATTTTTTTTTTAATTTATTAGTCGCAAGTAAGGCTTACACTAACACTGCAATGAAGTTACTGTGAAAATCCCCTAGTCACCACTCTCCGGCGCCTGTTCGGGTCAATGCACCTAACCAGCACGTCTTTCGGACTGTGGGAGGAAACCGGAGCACCCAGAGGAAACCCATGCAGACACGGGGAGAACATGCAGACTCTGCGCAGACAGTGACCCAAGCCGGGAATCGAACCTGGGATCCTGGCGCTGTGAGGCAGCAGTGCTAACCACTGTGTCACCGTGCCCCCCCCAGTTCTAGCGAACCCCAACACAAACTGGAGAAACAGCACCTCATCGTCTGATTAGGCACATTACAGCCTTCAGGACTCAACACTGAGTTCAACAACTTTAGACTGTGACCCTTCTCCTCCATCTTAACCTTTTTTTAAACATATCAACCATTTTCTGTCCCAATACAACCCCGCCGCCACCCCACCCCCACCACCCCCCCTCACCCCCCCACCACCCCCTCATCCCCCCTCACCCACCCCCAACCCCCCCTCACCCCCCCACCCCCACCCCCCAACCCCCCCTACCCCCCACCCCGCAACCACTGGGCTTGCTCTTAAGTTTTGCTTTCACTGAATATGGACATTTATTCTCCCATGAACACATTCTGATACCTTTATGCAAATACTAGCACCTCCTGTCATTAGCGGTTCCCTGTCTTGTTATCCACACATCTTTGTTGCAGTCTCTCCGAGCTTCCACCAATCCCTGACCTTATACTCTGTTCCAGTTCCTCCACCCCCTCTTACCCAGTGTATCATGCAACACATTTCTCCCTCTCTTTAGCACTGAAGACTCAAAACATTAACTCCATTTTCTCTCTCAACAGATGCTGCTAGACTTCAAGATTTTCCAGCATTTTCCATTTTTCAAATTCCAGCATCCGCGCTGTTTTGCTTTTATTAATTTCACTTCTTTCTGTTATTGCACTCACAAAGAGGTTAGAGATCAGGAATTCTGCAGCAATTCACTCACCTCCTGCCTCCCCAAAGCCTGTCCGCCATCTACAAGGCACAAGTCAGGAGTGTGATAATGCTCTCAACGTGCCTGGATGAGTGCGGCTCCAAAAGCATTCAAGAAGCTCAGCACCATCCAGGGCAAAGCAGCTCACTTGATTAACACCCCATCCACCAGCTTCAACATTCACCCCCTCCACCACCGACACACAGTGGCAGCCATGCATACCATCAACAGGATGTATGGCAGCAACTTGCCAAGTCTTCTTTGACGGCATCTTCCAAACCCATGACCTCTACTTCCTGGAAGGCCAAATTCCCCTCCAGGTCACAGACCATCCTAACTTAGATCTAAATAGTGTTTCCATCACTTTCATTGGGCCAAAATCATGGGACTCCTTCTCTAACAGCGCTGTGGGTATCTGGAACATAGAACAGTGCAGCACAAGAAACAGGCTCTTTGGTCCATGATGTTGTGCCAAACACGATGCCAAATTAAACTAATCCCTCTGCCTGCCCTTGGTCCATATCCCTCTACTCTTTGCATATTCATGTGCTCATCTTAAAGCTCCTTAAACGTCTCTATCGTATCTGCCTCCACCAGCACCCCTGGCAGCATGTTCCAGACACCTACCCTTCGCTGTATAAAAAACTTACTAAGAGTTTTAACAACACCAGGTTAAAGTCCAACAGGCTTATTTGGTAGCAAACACCATAAGCTTTCGGAGCGCTGCTCCTTCGTCAGATGGAGTGGAAATGTGCTCTCAAACAGTGCAGAATACTATTCTGTAACTTGATTTTGTGTCTCTGTGCACTGTTTGAGAGCACATTTCCACTCCATCTGACGAAGGAGCAGCGCTCCAAAAGCTTATGGTGTTTGCTACCAAATAAACCTGTTGGACTTTAACCTGGTGTTGTTAAAACTCTTACTGTGTTCACCCCAATCCAACGCCGGCATCTCCACATCATAAAAAACTTACCCCTGACATCTCCTTTGAACTTTCCCCATCTCACCTTCTCAGTGCATGCCCCCTGGTATTAGACATTTCAACTCTGGGAAAATGTTGATTCGCACAGTCACTAATTTTCACTCATGTCTCAATGCATCAGTTAAAAATATTTTGCTCATCTGTTAAAAGTAAGGAAAATGGGAACTAGTTGAGATATTGTGCGGCTATAATGTGGAGTTTATTAGTTCCTAGGTTTTGCAGTGTTACATTTTCTTTCTTTAGTACACTCAACTAGACTTTGCATACATTACACGTACTCAAGACAAAGTACATTTGAATTTTGAGCATGAGAGTCCAGTTGGGATAACGACATCCCTATTCCACCTTCACAGAAATTTTTCAGACGGACTTACCATGACATTCAGTTTAAACCTACCTGTGGGCATATGCCCCACTTTATCAGTAAAGGGATTAATAAAAGGAAACATCCTTTGACCCAGACGGGGAAAAGCTTCAGTCATTCCTGGTACATAAAACATCAAAGGGACACGAGTGGCCACATCAAAGTTGCTATACTTAGCCCATTCTCCGTGTTCGCCCAGTGCCCAACCTAAAAGCAAACAAGACGATAGGTCTACATCAATTCAAAACCACAATACTAAAATATTACTGAATGAGGAATCTGGTCCACTGAGATTTCAAGTTTGGAATTTAACAGCAAATTTGTTATTCCACTGAATTATTCTGGAAATTCCTTGGAGTAATGGTCTACTGAACAACGTCGCTCAGTGGGGGACTGGAATGAAGCAACTTCTTTTTCAGTTCATTCTCAGGATGTTGAATGTTTGTTGTCCACTCAGGTCACCCTCGAGAAGGTTGGTGCAACTTTGTTATTGAACCATTGGCAGCAGTTTGACACACCTGAATGGATTACTCGGGCCTCTTGCAAGGGCAGTGAGTGACTGGAGTCACGTCAAGGTCACACTGGAAAAGGAGAGTAGATTTCCTTCTCTAAAGGGTAATATGGGCAATTGGGAATAGCTTAATGATAAAAACTGGGCGGCATGGACAATTTGGGCCTGTTTCCTTGCTGTAAACCTCTATGAATCTATGACTCTATGACTCAGTTCCGGCCTTGGGTGACTGTGTGGAGCTTGCACGTTTTCCCTGTGTCTGCGTGGGTTTCCTCTTGGTACTCCAGTTTCTTCACAAGCTCCAAAGATGTGCATGTTAGGTGGATTTGCCATGCCAAGCTGCCCCTTAGTGTCAGGGGGATTAGCAGGGTAAATACGTGGGGTTATGGGGATAGGGCCTGGATAGGACTGCTGTCAGTGCAGACTCAATGGGCCGAATGGCTTCCTTCTGCACTGTATGGATTCCAAGTTTCTCCCTTACCCAACCAGACAGATGGATTGAGTTATAAGGAGAGGCTGGATAGACTGGGACCTTTTTCTCTGGAGCGTAGGAGGCTGAGGGATGATCTTATAGAGGTCTATAAAATAATGAGGGGCACAGATCAGCTAGATAGTCAATATCTTTTCCCAAAGGGAGGGGAGTCTAAAACTAGAGGGCATAGGTTTAAGGTGAGAGGGGAGAGATACAAAAGTGTCCAGAGGGGCAATTTTTTCACACAGAGGGTGGCGAGTGTCTGGAACAAGCTGCCAGAGGTAGTAGTAGAGGCGGGTATAATTTTGTCTTTTAAAAAGCATTTAGATAGTTACATGGGTATGATGGGTATAGAGGGATATGGGCCAAATGCGGGCAATTGGGACTAGCTTAAGGGTTTTTTAAAAAAAGGGCGGCATGGACAAGTTGGGCCAAGGGCCTGTTTCCATGCTGTAAACCTCTATGACTCTATGACACAAGTTTATAGCTCACCGTGGTCAGCAGTAAACACAACAATCGTATTATTGGCCAGTTCTTGCTCGTCCAGTGCATTCAGCAGTCGGCCTACTTGAGTGTCCATATAGGAGACGGCAGCAAAGTAACTCTGGCGAATTAGCACCTGCAAGATACAAAGATCACAAATTGCACTGCCTCATCATTGAAAATCTCTTGTGTTGGCATTCGGGCTAAAATTCCCATCTCCTCACCCTCCACCTGCATGATGGAACAACCCACTGACCGGAGGAGCACTGAGACATTCCAAAATAACTGTGTGAGAGGGGAGGGGGAGGGGGGGGGGGGGCGGGGAAACAGCCTCCTTCTGTGCTGCTGAATTCTGTGAAAGGCTCATTCAACATTCATACGCAAGATATGCTGAACATTGATGGGCAACATATTTCTGTGTTGACAGCAACACCGAAACTATAGTGTAACATCCAAGTCTCAAATATAGACAAAAATGTTCCATTTCCAGAGACCAACCAAGAGTTGGACATTGGGAGAGACTGAAGGCTTCTAAAGAGGACATCATCTCATGAAATGGTTCAAAATCCATAACAAGACTTTGAATACATCACCATTGGGCGGCACAGTGGTTAGCACTGCTACCTCACAGCACCAAGGACTCGGGTTCGATTCCCAGCTTGGGTCACTGTCTGTGCAGAGCCTGCACATTCTCCCCGTGTCTGCGTGGGTTTCCTCCGGGTGCTCCGGTTTCGCCTCACAGCCCAAAAGACATGCTGCTTAGGTACATTGGCCACGCTAAATTCTCCCTCAGTGAACCCGCACAGGGGCCGGAGTGTGGCAACTAGGGGATTTTCACAATAACTTCATTGCAGTATTAATGTAAGCCTACAGTGACAATAATAAATAAACTTCAAAACTTTAAAATCTTACCCAGTCAAGATGTATAGAAGCTACAAATCCATCTCTTCACCATGTGTATAGAAAACTTAGTTTAGCATCTGGTACTTTCATTCACCCCCTTTAAGATCAGATTAAACACCTACCTGAAAGTCATCAGGAATGGGGCCATATGGAAAACTTATATTGAGAGCCTTCACGTCATCTCTGATTCTTAGGTCAGTCCATGGATTATATGCCACTGGGGGTAGTTTCAGTGGGACTTTGTGATCAGGTGCCAAAGGGATCTTGTCACGTGGATACAATTTTAAGAATTCCTGAACAGAACAGAAATCACACAAGTTTGGATGTATGCAAAAAAATCTTGACAAAAATGCAGCCTCAAGCCTTATAAAAATGTAAGATCTCTCCTGCATCCCCCAGGATCAAATCGGTTCAAGTAGCGTTTGAGGAGACTTGGAGCTAAAAGCATTAAGCAATGGTGATCGCTTCTCGGCCTTTTGGCTAAGATCAAGTGTAGTAGGATTGGATGCTGCACTTGGTTGAAGTCATTGGGTTACATTGAAGCTTCATATGTTTCATATGAAGCAATTTTTAAAAGCGGCATCCCGGCCTTTTGGCTAAGATGCAAATGAGCTCAAGTCTTGGAGGAGGTGTTGCTTTGCTCCTCCAATCAGCTTGGCTCATGTAGATCGGGCCCAGGACAGGGTGGTTTGGTCGCCTGCCCTGTCTTGTCAGCCTGGATCGGAAATGTCTCAACTTGTTGAGACTCTGAATTGGATTTGATTTGATTGAATTGGAAAAGTATTTTTTAAAATGGTGATCTTATTGAAAGACAAGATTCTGAGGGATTTTGATAGTATAGATGTTGAGAGGCTGTTTCTCCCTCGTGGGGAAAGTCCAGGGGACACCGTTTCAGGATAAGGAATTTTCTCTCCCTAAGGCTGTTAATCTTTGGGATTCTCTACCTCAGAGAGTAGTGGATTTTGGATCATTGGATATATTTAATGCTGAGTTAGATAGATTTTTGATCAACAAGGTTGTTTTGGGGGAAGAGGTAAGAAAGTGGAGTTGAGGCCAAGAACAGACTAACCATGCTTTTATGGAAACTAGAAGCAGGAGTCGGCCATTTGGCCCTTTGAGCCTGCTCCACCATTCATTTTGATCAAGGCTGATCATCGAATTCAATATCCTATTAAATGGTGGACCAGGCTCTAGGGGCTGTATGGTATTCTCCTGCTCCCGTTTCTTATGTTCTTGTGGTTTCCAAGCTCTATGCCATTTATTCTCAGCAGTATCAGACACTGGTCCACAGAACTACATACTTTCAATCCTACATGAGTACAAGGCAATAGGTTTAAAGAGTGCCTGACGAAGGGTCAACTCGACTCAAAACATTGGCTCTATTCTCTCCCTACAGGTGCTGTCAGACCTGCTGAGGTTTTCCAGCATTTTCTGTCTTTGCTTCAGATTCCAGCATCCCAGTATTTTACTCTTTTCTCAGGTTTAAAGAGTGGTCTGCACAATGATAGCTCTATACTTAATTGTCCAGCACCTCCATCAATGCAGCATTTTTATTCTGGATCAGGATGATATCCATAGATTCGGCGCAGAATTCTCCGGCCGCGCTGGTCTCAAAGCCGGAAATTCCTACCCAACCATCAATAGGGTTTCACATTCTCCGCAACCTCCCCGCTAAAATTCCAGTGGTGGGCGGGATGGCAAAATTCCGGCCTTAATGTTTGACATACAAATATAAAATCCGAAGAATAGAAATACATACAAACTTTCAGCATTCGCTCCATGTCATACAATTCATATGGAACATGCTCTCCAAAAGTTCAAATTTCCATCCATTTCCCCTTGCACAAAATCTCGGTTAACCCTTCATTTCAGGGCCACAGGAGCTGCATTGAGGGAGCAGCTGCTTTCCAGGGACTGAGACCCATTTACCCCCACAGCACTATTTCGAAATATAGTATTGGACTGCTCCCTCGTATCCTGACCAATATTCATCACATTGCCAAAACATTATCCGATCATTATCACATTGCTGTTTGAGGGAACTTGCTGTGTGCAAATTGGCTGTTGCATTTTCTAGATTACAACACAGGCTGCACTTCAACAATATTCCATTGACTCAAAAGTGTTTTACAGCCTCATTGCTATGGGCAGCACAGTGGTTAGCACTGCTGCCTCACAGCACCAGGAGCCCGGGTCTGATTCCCGGCTTGGGTCACTGTCTGTGTGGAGTTTGCACATTCTCTCTATGTCTGCGTGGGTTTCCTCTGGGTGCTCCGGTTTCCTCCCACTGTCGAAAGATGTGCGGGTTAGGTCGATTCGCCACATTAAATTGCCCCTTAGGGCCTGATTTTACCATTTTCATTCTAAGTGCTGAATCTGGGCGCAATTCAGATCCGACTTGGAAATCTGCTTTCAGGCGCCCCCATTAGCACTTAGCCTGAAAAAAACTCACGGGTCTGAATCGTGCTGTGGGCGGGGCTTATTGCACCCGAAATGATCGGAGCTCTGAACTGCGCATGTGCAGTTAGAAAAAAATTTGAAAAAGCGCGCCCGTGTCAGATTGCTCCCGGGCCGCAGAAAGCGGATAAAGCGGCCCAGGAGTGAAAGGCGGGAGTGATGGCCCCCACAGAAATCACTGTCCTCCTCATCCTCACACCCCCTGCTACACAGACCGATCGCGACCCCCTGCCCCCTTCCCCCCACCGATTGCCCGCAGAGTGGCAGTGGACCCCCCTGCCCCACCCCCATCCCCCCCACCAGATATTCATCTTGTCTCCCCCCCCACCACCAGTGAGCCATCGGGCCTCCCCCCCCTCCACCAGAGATACATCTTACCCGCCTCCCTCCTACCCCTCCCCCAAAGCAGAGAATAATCTGGCCTCCCCCTCCTCCCCCCAGAGAATGATCTGGCCTCACTCCCCCCCCCCCCCCCAAGAGAATGATCTGGCCTCACTCCCCTCCTCCCGCCCAGAGGTACACATGACCTGCCTCCTCCTCCCTCCTCACCCCCTCACCAGAGAATGATCTAGCCCACCTCCCTCCAGCCCCCCCCCCGCCAGACAACGATCGGGCCTCCCCCCTCCCTCCCCCCCCCCACCACCGATCTGAGTCAGAGAGCCGTTGGAAGCTCTGAACTCACTTCTTCAGCAGCTGGAGCGCCCAAAACAGATTCTTATTCAGCATGTCCATTTTGGCCCGATTCCGGATTGGCAAACGCGGTGGTAAAGGGGGAAATGCTGATAAAGTTGGGCGGGCAGTTCATTAATTAAACTTAAATGCATGCAAATGCATTTAAATCGCCGTTGCGCTTGTTTCGGGCGCAAATCGCATCGCGGCCATTTCCAGACCTCGGTAAAGTGGGCATCTGTGTGGACATGGGCACGGATCGCGTTAATGGCCTCACGCCCAACTTTACCACGTTTTTGCACCCGAAAACAGGTGTGACGCAATGGTAAAATCGGGCCCTTAGTGTCAGAGGGAAAAGCTAGGGTAAATGGGGATAGGGCCTGGGTGGGACTGTGGTCAGTGCAGATTCAATGGGCCGAATGGCCTTCTGCACTGCAAGGATTCTATGATTCTATGATATTCTGAGGTCGTGGAAGGCAAGTTATTTTTACTAGAAGCATAATTATATTGTGTTGTAGAATCATAAAATCCATACAGTGCAGAAGGAGGCCATTCGGCCCATTGAGATTGCACTGACCCTCCAAAGAGCATCCAACCCAGGCCCATCCCCCTGCAGCACAGCACATCCACCATAGCTAATGCACCTAACTTACATACTGAGGGGTAATTTTGCATGGCCAACCCACCTAACCTGCACATCTTTGGACTGTAGGAGGAAACCGGAGCACCCAGAGGAAACCCATGCAGACATGAGGAGAATGTGCAAACTCCGCACAGACAGTGACCCAAGGTCGGAATTGAACACAGGTCCCTGGCACTGTGAGGCAGCAGTGCTAACCATTGTGCCACCATGTTGCCCTATGACACAAGCAGACATTATATACATTTTACTGCAATTTCTGCAGTATTTGTATTGTGTTAAACTAATGTGCACACACAGAAAGATATATCAGTCAGCTCCCAGAGATTTCATTAGTCTATGGAGCTGTTACCTTCGGATATTTCAGTGGGATGTGCGGCTTGTGATAACCAACAGCCAAAAAGAAAGGGCTTTCCAGGCCTTTCACGTTCTTCAATAGCCGAATTGCTTCTTTGGTACTCTGTATGTCAGGCAGTGTGCGTTCCGGCATTTCCTCAACGTCCACTGGGCAAACCAAGTTTGCATGCTTTTTACCATCGGGTCCTTTGCAGACCTAGCTGAAGAAAGCACACAGTTAATGACGTTCTTTTTGCATTCGGCATCCATCTTTCGAATGGGCTGTCACGCTACACATCACTCGCAGAAATTCAATGGTAAAATTTTACCGCAGAAACACATGTTCTTTTATCAAATGCATTAGGTCACATTCCAACCGACTCAAGAACAGCTTCTTCCCTGCTGCTGCCATCAGACTTTTGAATGAACTTACCTCACACTAAGTTGATCTTTCTCTACACCCTAGCTATGACTGTAACACTACATTACAAAGAACAAAGAACAATACAGCACAGGAACAGGCCCTTTGGCCCTCCAAGCCCACGCCACTCCCTGGTCCAAACTAGACCATTCTTTTGTATCCCTCCATTCCCACTCCGTTCATGTGGCTATCTAGATAAGTCTTAAACGTTCCCAGTGTGTCCGCCTCCACCACCTTGCCCGGCAGCGCATTCCAGGCCCCCACCACCCTCTGTGTAAAAAACGTCCTTCTGATATCCGTGTTAAACCTCCCCCCACCCTCACCTTGAACCTATGACCCCTCGTGAACGTCACCACCGACCTGGGAAAAAGCTTCCCACCGTTCACCCTATCTATGCCTTTCATAATTCTGCACTCTCTCCTTTCCTTCTCTATGAACGGTATGCTCTGTCTGGATAGCAAGCAGGAAACAATACTTTACACTGTATACTAATACATGTGACAATAATAAATCAAATCAAAAATCCAATCAAATCAAATACCATGGTCATCATTACTGAATTCTGCCAAAGGATCTGAATAGGTCAGTATCTGGTCTTTAGAATCTGGTCACAGCTCCATTCATTACTCACACTTGATTGGTGATACTCAGATGCAGCCACATGCGAACACACACTAACTATTCAAGCAAGATAGTGGAGAGAATGGAACAGCAGGAAGCTGAACTTCTCCCATCATATATCGCATGATTTTTGGCTGAAATTATTCTGGCTGTCAAAATATCAGGCATTACAATCAGGTAAAGATGTTAATGAATCATCGCCCTGAAACAAAGGCGCGACTGTAGCAGTGTTGCCAAATCGACCTCTAACATTTGAGATACCGGCACAGATCTGTGAAGATGAGATGATCTGTCGGCACTCCACTGCAACAGATCCAAGAGCAGATTTCCTCAGTTACGGACAATCACCTTCGGATAGAAAGACTGAAGTATGATGATACTGTGCCTTTAAGAAAAGCCTTTGTGTCATGTTTCTTGTGAAGGGACTGTTCTATAATTCAACTCCATTTAAACAGTGTCAATTTGTCTACAACCACAGCTGACATGCTGATAGTGCAGGAGAAAAGTTGTTGCGAGTTACTGGGGTGTCTGTTTTAATCTCAGCTATTGCATTTTTTGTTACTTTAAGGGCTGTCCACTGGGGTTGCAGGGTCGGGTTTAATTAGGCTGACTGACAAGAAAAGAGAATCATGTGAATGGGCGGAGCTAGGCTTATGATGAGAAAAACAGGAAGTTGCTGTTTGAATTTGAAAGGAGCAGCTCTTTCTCTCTCTGGAGTTCTGCTGTTTGAAGATGTGTCTTTCTCTGGAGGCTGCTATCTGAGAGTCAAAAGACAAGTGTCTTTCTGTATCTCTGTCCACAGGTGTTAAAATGCTTGAGGACTGGCAACTCATGTAAGCCTGTGTGTTTTTGGAGAGGAGTGTACATCTATGGTTGTATTGTTTAAATTGGAACTAATAGAGATAGCCCTGTCGTGTTTGAGTGTTCCAATTGGTAAAGATATGCTAATTATTTTTGTTATAGTTAAACTGTATTATTAAATAAAGTTTGTTTTAATAAAAGCTTCCGAATGGGTCAATAGAATCATACCTGGAGTAAAACACCTCATGCTCACACTAATGCTAAAATCAGAAATAGTTGGGGTCTAGTCTAATTTCATAACATACCTTGGAGTTTCTAATCTAGTCCCGAACGGAGGAACATTGTCAAGGTCAGCATGCTGTGCAGCTTGAAAATGGTGTTCCCATGGGTATGTTGCCCATGTCCCCCTAAGTAGCATAGGTCATGGGCTTGGGACGTACTACAGAAGAAGCCTTGGCTTATGATTGACGCAAATCCACATTGGTTGACGAAGTGTCCGCAGCAGCACTGTCAACATCACATTCATCCCCTTCGCTAAACATAACATTCAAGCTTTACCTTTGCATTTTTATATTTCTGTGTTGAAGGATGAAACGGAGGAACGGACCAGCTGTAAGGATAATCATCTGTATGATTGGACACGATCCCTGAAAGATGAGGGACATTTCAGTTCAGTTTAGTGTCGTTGATCAGGCCTCAAAGACTATATTAAAATGAAACATATCAAAGACAAAAACATTTTGAGATAAAAGGAAGCCAGATGTTAGCTTTTTTTATGCCACATCGCTGGTACAGTAAGTAAAGAAAGATCATCATTTCAATTAGCGACCTCATTCTGCTGCGTACAGTCAATGTGAACCTTAACACAGCAGAAGTTTCAAAGATTGCTTTTACAGAGAAACAGCCCCCTTGGTCTGAGCAAATGTTTATGCTCCATAAAAGTTTCTTCCCCTCCATCCAGTCCAAAAGACATATCCTTCTATTCAATCAATTTGTGTCAATAGAAACACTTGTGAAATGAATCAAATTGCCCCAAATCTCAACACCTCTCTAGACACAAGAATTGTTGCCCATGATCTGCACCGTGTGCTCTGTGTCCTGGTTGCAAGTAAACGATGAAGGTCTTGCATTTAAAAAGTGCCTTTCTCAACTCATGGATGTCTCAAAGCACTTTAAAGCCAATTATTTACTTCTGAAGTGCAGTCACTTTGCTGATATAGGAAGAACAGTGACGAACAGGGCAGCACAGTGGTTAGCATTGCTGCCTCGCAGCGCAAGGACCTGGGTCCGATTCCCGGCTTGGGTCACTGTCTATAAGGAGTTTGCACGTTCTCCCCGTGTCTGCATGGGTTTCCTCTGGGTGCTCCGGTTTCCTCCCACAGTCCAAAAAACGTTCTGTGAAGTTACTGTGAAAATCCCTTAGTCGCCACACTCTGGCACCTGTTCAGGTACACTGAGGGCAAATTAAGCATGGCTAATGCACCTCTAGCCAGCATGTCTTTCGAACCCTGGTGCTGTGAGACAGCAGTGCTAACGACTGTGCCACCATACCGCTATGTTCGCGAAGACAGGAAGCCAAGGGAGGGACGCTGAGCGGAAATAAAAAACTATAAACAGATTGGACAGTGTAAACCGTGAAGAAAATGTTTCCCACTTCTGGGAGAATCCAAAGTAGCGAGGGATAACCACAAGATTGTTACTAATAAATCCACTTGGGAAATAGGCAAAAGTGAGTCGTTAGAATGTGGAACTTACTATCACAAGATGTGCTTGAATTCTCCAAATAAAAAGACCCCTAATTCCTGGCTAACCCCTGAACAGATTACCCCATCCCCGACTATCCTCCCAAACCCCATCATGCCCCCCCACCCCGACCACCCCCTCTACCTGTCACCCTCGATTATCCACCCACTACCCCCACCCATTGACCTCCCACTACACCCGTACCCCACAACGGCTCCCCACACTCCCTGACCACCACACCTGGCTTGCCCCCACCATTTGACAGGATGTGGCAAGGATGCTTCCTCTTGTGAGAGAGCCTACAATGAAGGGTCACTGTCTAAAAACAAGGTGCTGCTCATTTAAGACAAAGACGAGGAGAATTTATTTCTCTCAGTGGGTCATGAGTCTTTGGATCTCTCTTCCTGAAATGTGGTGGAAGCAGTTGCTGAATAGTTTTAAGGCAGAGGTAGATAAATTCTTTGATAAGCAAGAGAATAATAATAAGAGGAAAAGTAATCAGGGGTAAGTGGGAATGTGGAACGCAGAAGCGGAGACCTTACCTGGATGAAAGACTTTTCCCACTGACAACGTTATGTAGCCATGCATCTTCAAATACTGAGGCAGTGTGGTGTAGTTCCCAGCATGTGCCCTCCAGTAAGAATTGTGATCGTAAAGCCGGGTGGTATCAGGTCGGCGACTGGTTAGAAATGATGTTCTGCTGGGCCCACATAAAGCTTGCTGCAAGCATTGAAAGAGAAGAGTTATTTGCCATCCCAAATTCGTACATCAGAATCACATCAGCAACTTCCTCAAGTTGCACTGGACATGCACCAGAGCAGATCTCACAGGAAAAATAGCAGTGGGGTGAATTTTACCGTCCTGCCCGTCACGGGAATCGGACCGGGCGAGGGGCGGACCATGGAAAAGTTTGTTGACTTCGGGCGGGATTTTCCAGTTTCAGGGCGAGGGTAGCCGGAAAATCCCGCCCAGTGTGTCAACAAGACTCATTTATTAATGGGCAAATTCAGGAGATTAAGAAATACATCACAAACCTCCAGAACTTTTTGGTCACTTTGCATTGCTTTTGTACAAACTGCATCCGAGAACCATGGAAATGTTACAGCACAGAAGGAGGCCATTCAGCCCATCTTGTCCATCCCAGCTCAAAGACACCCGAAGGTGCCTTTTCTAATCCCACCTTGCTGCACCCAGCCCATAGCTCTATAGCTTACAGCGCTTAAGGTGCAGATCCAGGTATTTTAAAATGAGTTTAGGGTCTCTGCCTCCACCACCAACTCGGGCAGCGAATTCCAGACACCTACCACCCTCTGCGTAAAAAAGTTCTCCCTCATTTCGCCTCTGCACCTACTGCCACTCATCTTGAATCTATGTGCCCTGGTTCTAGAATTCTCCACCAAGGGAGAATTCCCGACCTTTCCTGCTATTTTGAAGAACTTGCAGTTTTCCAATCAATTGTCCATTAAACTCACCACAGAAATTTGGGCTGGGGTTTAAGAGTGCAAGTATCTTGAGCACAATGTGGTCATTGTTAACTCAGTATACATGTGGGACTCTCAGAAGCTCAAAACTCTCAATGACCAGTATAAAGGCACATCCCAAACATTTTCTTTTGTGATTGCAAGGAGAAATCAGGCTTGACCTTTCACCCGTGCAGATCACATTTGGAGTAGAAATAAAGACTTGCATGTTTACAGAAACTTTCACGGCCTTAGGGTATCAGCGGTCGACTGCCAATAAAGCACTTTGGAAGTGTAGTCACTGTTGTAATGTAAGAATCACAACAGACAATTTGCACAGAACAAACTCCCACAAACAGCAATGTGATGATGCCCAGATAATCTGTTATTGTGATGTTGATTCTGGGATAAATATAGTTCAGACCTGGGGACATGCTTGGCTCTTCGTAGAAATAGCATCATGGGATGTGTGGGTGGCATGCTGGCATAGTGCTTAGCACTGCTGCCTCACAACGCCAGCAACCCAGGTTCGATTCCGGCCTCATTCACTGTCTGTGTGGAGTTTGCAGTCTCCCCGTGTCTGCATGGATCTCCTCTGGGTGCTCTGGTTTCCTCCCACAGTCCAAAGGTGTGGAGGCTAGGTGGATTAATCATGCCCCTTAGTGTCCCAAGATATATAGGCTAGGGGGATTAGCGTGGTAAATGCATAGGATTATGGGGTAAGCCCGGGTAAGAGTTGGTGCCGATTCGATGGGCCAAATGGCCTCCTTCTGCACTAGAGGGTTTCTATGAAATCAGCCCTTTAGGTGTCAACATTTGGGATGCATTTAACCCACCTGAGAGGAGACAAAGCCTCTCTTTTAAGTTTCATTTGAAAGACAGTACCTCCCTCAGTGCTGAGTTGGAGTGTCAGTATGGATTGTTAATCACAGAAGAAGCTATAAAGGGCTGCAAACTAAAAGTGTCTAGTTTGAGACCCATAACCTTTCAACACAGAGGCAAGAGAGTGACTACTGAGTCACAGTTGACAAAGTGGAACTATCCTCACCATCCACAGATTAGGGACGGGAAAATCAGACAAGATTTCCTCTCTTGACTGATATGTGGACAAATAAATGAATAGAAAAGCGATTCATTGAGGGGAATTTTGCCGTCCCGCCCGCCAGAGGAATCGTTGCGGGCGGGGGGTGGACCATGCAAGGGTCCGTTGACCTCGGGTGGGATTTTCCGGTTTTGGGGCGAGCGTGGCCGGAAAATCCCGCCCATTGCATTTGAATAGAATTGGACCTTTAATTAGATGGGCTGAACATAGAATAAGCGATGTGGATAAATATCGGGGAATGTCTATTAGATATAGCAAATATCCACACATAAAACTTGGAAGCCTTGATCAAAGGACACCTGAGGGAAAAGGACATGTATCTATATTTTGAAATAAGATATTGCAACAGTGCTCTGTTAAATGCACAAGTACACTCGGCTGAGATTTCCAGATAACGGGGAAATTTGTTAATATTTTGGTGATCTTTGGACAGCAGGTTATGATAATCTGGATTTCACTGGCTGAAAAGGCGGCAGAAGCAGATTCATTTTCAATAGAAAATTGGATAAATATTCAAAAAATGCCAGACCATGGGGGAAAGTGGAGGAGGGGTTACTATTTAGATTGAGTCATGGAGTCACAGAGATTTACAGCATGGAAACAGACCCTTCAGCCCAACTTGTCTGTGCCGCCCTTTTTTTTAGCCACTAAGCTAGTCCCAATTGCCTGTGTTTGGCCTATATCCTTCACCACCCATCCTACCCATGTAACTGTCTAAATGCTTTTCAAAAGACAAAATTGTACCCGCCTCTACTACTACATCTGGTAGAGTGTTCCAGACATTCACCACCCTCTGTGTGAAACAATTGCCCCTCTGGACCCTTTTATATCTCTCCCCTCTCACCTTAAACCTATGCCCTCTAGTTTAAGACTCCCCTACCTTTGGGAAAAGATGTTGACTATCTAGCTGATCATTGCCCCTCATTATTTTATAGACCTCTATAAGATCACCCCTAAGTCTCCTACATTCCAGAGAAAAAAGTCCCAGTGTAATCAGCCTCTCCTTATAATTCAAACCATCAAGTCCCGGTAGCATCCTAGTAAATTTCAAGAAGATACCGTGATTGGCTGAATTACCCCTTCTGTGCTTCAAGATTCTCTGAATAAGTTAAATGGAAACAGAGGTAACAAGTATTAAAGTACGAGTTGAATTGACCTGACTAAGACAAAGGCTATTTCTTATGCATTATGCCAGATAATTTTATTTTGGATTATACAAGTACAATGCCGTGGTTTCATCTTCATACACAGTAACTGCTTAACTTACTTGGGCAAATGCATTTTTGAAAACGACACTCTTGGACGCAAGCTGGTCAATGTTGGGTGATTTCACAATCGGATCACTATAACATCCCAGACTCGTGCGCAGATCATCAGCAACAATGAAGAGGACATTCATCTTTCCTAATGGCAGAAAAAGTTCAATATTAGTAATCTAATGTTGCTGTGAAGAAAGGACATTTTTTGTCGCAGGTGTTTGATTTGCATTCATATTCGCAAGATTACAGTGGAAGGAAAGTCAGTGGGCGGCACTTTGGCAGGGGCGACACGGTGGCACAGTGGTTAGCACTGCTGCCTCACAGTGCCAGGGACCCAGGTTTGAATCCCGGCTTGGGTCACTGTCGGTGTGGAGTTTGCACGTTCTCCCCGTGTCCGTGTGGGTTTCCTCCCACACTCCAAAAGACGTGCTGGTTCGGTGCATTGACCCGAGCAGGCGCCGGAGTGTGGCGACTCGGGGAATTTCACAGTGACTTCATTGCAGTGTTAATGTAAGCCCACTTGTGACTAATAAATAAACTTTACTTTACTTTTACTTTAAATCAACCGTTTCACACTGCTCCCATGCAGTAGCAACATGGTGGCATTCTCCACTAATAGGGCATTGGTGAGGCCACACCTGGAATATTGTGTGCAGTTTTGGTGTCACTATCTGAGGGAGGATGTCCTTGCTATAGAGGGAGTACAGCGAAGGTTGACCAGGCTTATTCCTGGGATGGCAGGCAGGGATATGAAGGGACCATGTTGGTTAGGATTATATTCATTGGAGTTTAGAAGAGTGAGAGGGGAATCGTATTGAAACTTATAAAATTCTAACAGGGCTAGACAGGGTAGATTCAGAAAGAATGTTCCCAATGGTGGGGGAGTCCAAAACTTGGGGTCATAGTTTGAGGATAAGAGGTAAACCTTTTAGAACTGAGGTGAGGAGAAATTTCTTCACCCAGAGGGTGGTGAATGTGTGGAATTCACTACCACAGAAAGTAGTTGAGGCCAAAATATTGTCTGATTTCAGAAGAAATTACATATAGGGCCAGGGACTAAAGGTATCAAGGGGTATGGGGGGAAGGGGGGAATCAGGATATTGAATTTGATGATCAGCCATGATCAAAATGAATGGTGGAGCAGGCTCAAAGGGCCGAATGGCCTACTCCTGCTTCTAGTTTCTATGTAACATGATGCTGCCATCCAGCCAGAAGGACGTTCCACCTCGCACACAAATGAGTAATGTAGGATGTGAATTTCAGTGTCAATGTGATGCTACATATGCAGGCCGTGCCTCCCAAAGACTGGCGGACTGTATCCAACAACATGTCCCTTACACTGTTCACAACGGGCAAGGTACAGATCATGCCAAACCAATCCGTGCTTGCAAACGCAAAGCGCAGTGTCCAACATGAGCTGTGACTCCGCAATTGGTCAACATTTGTTAAATAATTTGCCAAGAATTATACTGTTAGCCAAGTTAAGATTGTCAGTTGGGTTCACAGTGTGGCGTGCTTGCGTGTACTGGAAGCTACATATATTAATACAAAGGGCCCTCTCTATTCTTTGCAACCAGGATGAAAGCATACACATGTTGCACCTATTTCAGCTAAATAAGTCCTGACGAAGGGTCATTCAGACTTAAAGTGTTGGCTCTATTCTCTCTCCACAGATGCTGTCAGACCTGCTGATATTTTCCAGCATTTTCTGTTTTTGAGTGACAGCCATTCACTGCTTCATTCCTGAGGTCAATGCCATGACCAGTCAGAGTCAAGCTGCTTGGTTTAAATTTCAAACAATGCTTGGCAGTTAACTGTCAATCACCATCACCTAGTGCAGTCTCCATGGCAATGACTCTACCAATCAGAGACCACTTGCGAGCCAACCTGCATGCTCTTCTCATCCAGTGTAAACTTGTTGATTTCCCTTATTGTATTCTTGCTAATTTCCTGATCAGTGTAAGAAGAGCAGCTTTGCCAAAAAAAATCTTTCAGCAGCAATGCTTAAGTTCTGCACTACCAAGCAACTATTTAATTTAACGTTACATGACCTCAATATGCACATCTTACAATTCTAATCAAAAACTCCCTCGAGTACATTAGCAGCAACGGCTTTGGAGAACATTTTTGAAGTGTAATAATTGGACGGGGTGAAATTGCTTTCCAGTGTTGACATAAACCAGGCTGCTGATTCATTTTCTTTGCCACTGGGGCCTCCTGAGCAGCTTGTAATGGACCATTGCCTCGCTGTCTCCCACTTATTATAGAAGATCACTTTCTCCTTGTGTGTGTCAACAAAATTTGGTGTTCAATACACACATAGAATTTTTCAACATATCCTAGAAATGACTGACACACAATCTGTAATTTCTTCCATGACTTGATATTGAACCGGGATAGTTCTTCTAACAATATCAGAATTGGCTAGGTCTACGATTGTGAAGAGAAGTGAACACGTTTTTTTTATATTCGTGGGACATAGGCATCGCTGGCTGACCAGCATTTATTGCCCATCCCTAGTTGCCTGAAGCTGTGGCTCTGGAGTCACATGTAGGCCAGACCCGGGTAAGGGTGGTAGATTTCCTTCCCTAAAGGGACATTAGTGAACCAGATGAGTTTTTCCGACAATGGTTTTATGGTCATCAGTAGATTCTTAATTCCAGATATTTTTTATTGAATTCAAATTCCACCATTTGTCGATTCGAACCTGGGTCCCCAGAACATTAGCTGAGTTTCTGGATTAATAGTCTAGTGATAATATCACTCGGCCTTTGCCTCCCCCAGACCTCCAGATTTAAAACAAGCATCGTGCCAGGACAAACAATTTCTGAGATTTCAAACTTCTTTTTATCACTGCCTACATCAGTTTCAGTGTGTGTGACATTTCCAATTAATCAACAAATTATGCAAAGTGATGAAACTTGACATTAGTTCCTTTAACATAAAGGCATGGTTGCAAAAGTTTCCATCCCAATGCAACTGTGTACAGTAGATAACACTACAGAGTTAACAGTGATGGTTTTCATGCAGTCATACAGCACAAAGGGACACTACTCAGCCTATCTTGCCTGTGCCAGACCTATGAAAGCATATCCAATTAGACCCACTCTTTTGCTTTCTCCCCATAGCCCTGCAATGTTTTTTCTTTCTCAAGGATGATCTGCTTCTTACTGATTGTATCCATTTTGCATCCCTCACCCGCGGCTGGGATTCTCCAGTCCCGCTGCAATGAACGGAGTTTTGATCAAGTGCCAAATTCTCCATTCTTGCCGGTAAGGCAAAAGACATCGGAGAATTCTGGCCCTTGATTGAACTAATTTCCTCTCATCTCGTTCCTAAATGATCAGCCTCTTATCCTGAGACCCTGAGCAGTGGAAACTATCTATCAGCATCTACCTTATCAAGCCCATTCAGAATCTTATACTTTTCAATGTATTACTCACAAAATTCTAGCCAAAATACCCTGTTTAAAGGGATAAAATGGTGGGTTTTCCCCAGATTCTGGCCTCTGAAGCAGAGAAGTTGCTGATCCAAGTTCCACTAAAAGGCCTTGTGCACAAATCTAGGCCGACACTCCCAGCACTGTACTGAGGGAATAATTAATTAAACTGACGCTCAAACTGCCCTTGGTAGTGGGTGTCAAATGACGCTGTGACACTATTTCCACGAGTAAGTGGTTAGATCCGCTGCCTCACAGTGCCAGGGACCCGGGTTCAATTCCAGCCTTGGGAGACTGTCTTTGTGGAGTTTGCACGTTCTCCCTGGATCTGTGTGGGTTTTCTCCGGTTCCTCCAGTTTCCTCCCACAGACCAAAGACACCTCTCTTTTCTCAGAAGACTAAGGAAATTTAGCATGTCCACTACGACTCTCACCAAATTTTACAGATGTACCATAGAAAGCATTCTTTCTGGTTGTATCACAGCTTGGTATGGCTCCTGCTCTGTCTAAGACCACAAGAAACTCCAAAAGGTCGTGAATGTAGCCCAGTCCATCACTCAAACCAGCCTCCCATCCACTGACTCTGTCTACACTTCCCTCTGCCTTGGAAAAGCAGCCAGCATAAGTAAGGACCCCTCGCACCCCAGACATTCTCTCTTCCACCTTCTTCCGTCGTGAAAAAATACAAAAGTCTGAGGTCACGTACCAACCAACTCAAAAACAGCTTCTTCCCTGCTGCCATCAGACTTTTGAATGGACCTACCTCGGACTAAGTTGATCTTTCTCTACTCCCTAGCTATGGCTGCAACACTACATTCTGCACTCTCTCCTTTCCTTCTCTAAGAAACGGTATGCTTTATCTGTATAGCACGCAAGAAACAATACTTTTCACTGTATACTAATACATGTATCAATAATAAATCAAATCAAAAGCTCTGCGAGCTAGATGAATGGGCCATGGTAAATTGTCCCTTAGCGTCCCAAGATTTGTAGGTTGGATGGATTAGCCATGGTAAATGTGTGGGGTTACGGGGATAGGATGGTCCAGGGTAATATATTGTCAGATAAAAGCAAATTACTGCGGATGCTGGAATCTGAAACCAGAAGAGAAAACACTGGAAAATCACAGCAGGTCTGGCAGCATCCGTGAGGAGAGAAAAGAGCTGACGCTTGGAGTCCAGATAACCCTTTGTCAAAGCCCTGTTTAAAGGAATAGTTTGCCAAACTTTGTCAAAGCTTTGACCAAGGGGCATCTGGACTCGAAACGTCAGCTCTTTTCTCTCCTTACAGACGCTGCCAGACCTGCTGAGATTTTTAAAATATTGTCAGAGTCAGTGCAGACTCAATGGGCCGAATGGCTTCTTTTGGCACTGTTGGAATTCCATGATTCTGCTGCTAAATAGCTAACATCATTGAAAAGACAGATCCCACTTCCTCCTTTGCAACAATGACTGCAATTCAAAAGTATTTTATAGAAAGCTTTGGGCTGAACTTATACTTCATGTAGCTTTATTTCTGACCCAACCCCAGTATTGTCGCTGTGCTCTGGAACTCAATTTGTGGATGCATCCTTTGATTCCAGGTCAAATCACCCGGACGATAGATCCCTGTGCTAGTCCTGTCGGTGTACCTTCCTTCCGCACACAGTCCTTGGCTGCACTGGGATCCAGCTGCCTGGAGCCCGCACAACAGGTTAACAGCGCCGCCACCAGCGCCGCTCCTAGCCCCGACTTGCGGCTCATTCTGAGAAGCCTCCTTTGGACTTGCGGCGGAGATGGATTCAGTTCATATCCCCGAGCCGGATTCCTCGCAGATACCCAGCCGAAAGCGGAGCTTCCGCAGGTCCCCAGCCAGCCTTCAGAGCCCGCCTTCCATTGCCTTCTCTCAACACCTGATGGTGCAATCTGCTGCCATTCAATCCAGTCAGTCTCACAGCACCGGAAATCCAGGGAGCTGAAATGACAAGTCACACCAATCGCTGCCAACCAAGCAAAACAAAAATGCAACACTTGCAGCGATTGGTCAGCGAGTCAAAATATTTGGTCAATTTCATCCGCTTTCAGAAACATTTTAAATTGAAATGACAAGTGTGGCTGAAACAGCGACTGTTCCCCATTACACAATGCTGTTCTCAAACAAAAACGGGAAATGCTGGAAAATCTCAGCAGGTCTGACAACATCTGTGAAGAAAGAATAGAGCCAACGTTTCAAGCTCTGATGAAGGGTCATCCAGACTCGAAACATTGGTTCTATTCTCTCCCCACACATGCTGTCAGACCTGCTGAGATTTTCCAACATTTTCTGTTTTTGTCTCAGATTCCAACATCTGTAGTACTCCCTTGAACAGCAATTTTACCATTGTTTAGAGTCAATTTGATTAGGGGCGGCACGGTGACACAGTGATTAGCACTGTTGCCTCATTGCGCCAGGGACCCGGGTTTGATTCCGGCCTTGAGTCACCAGTTGTGCGGATGATGCATGTTCTCCCTGTGTTTGTGGGTTTCATCTGGGAGCCCCAGTTTCCTCCCACAGTCCGAAAGACATGCTGGTTAGGTGCATTGACCATGCTAAGTTCTTGAACAGGCACCAGAGTCTGGCGATTCGGGGATTTTCATGGTAACTTCATTGCAATCTTAGTGTAAGCCCACTTGTGACACTAAAACTTCGCTACAGTGCAGAAGGAGGCCATTTGGCCCATCCAGCCTGCATTGACTCTTCAACAGAGCACCCTACCCTATTTGCACAACCCTCATAGTTACCCCACTAATCACCCTTACCTGTAGATCCTGGGACAATTAAGGAGACGTGATGACCTGGCAGTATTATCGCAAGATTATTAATCCAGAAACTCAGCTAATATTCTGGGGACCTGGGTTCGAATTCTGCCACGGCAGATGGTGGGATTTGAATTCAATAAAAATATTTGAAATTAAGAATCTACTGATGACCATGAAACCATTGTTGGAAAAACCCATTTGGTTCACTAATGTCCTTTAGGAAATCTTCTGTCCTTACCTGGTCTGGCCTATATGTCACTCCAGAGCCACAGCAATGTGGTTGGCTTTCAACTGCCCTCAAGGGCAACTAGGGATGGGCAATAAATGCTGGCCAGCCAGTGATGCCCATGTCCCAAGAATGAATAAAAAAAATTTGCATGACCAATCAACCTACCCTGCACATTTTTGGACTGTGGGAGGAAACTTGAACATCCAGAGGAAACCCACGCAGACACGGGGAGAACGTGCAAACTCCATACAGACAGTGACCCAAGCCGGGAATCGAACCCGGGTCCCTGGCGCTGTGAAGCCGCACTGCTAACCACTGTGTCACCATGCCACCCACCTTGGCCTTCAATCCCAAGAATTTCCCCAACACCATTTCTCTACTATTACTGATTTCCTTCAGTTTCTCCCTCTCACTAAACCCTGTGTTCCCCAACATTTCTGGTGTGTTATTTGTGTCCTCCTTTGTGAAGACAGAATCAAAGTATGTATGTATGTGGTCAGCCATTTCTTTGTTCCCCATTATAAATCCCCAATGTTTCTGACTGTAGGGAACCTATATTTGTCTTCATCAATCCTTTTCTCCTCACATATCTATAGAAATTTTTACAGTGAGTTTTTATGTTCGCCACAAGCCTACTCTCATTCTATTTTCTAATTCCGCCTTTGCTGAATTCTAATTTGCTCCCATTCCTCGGGCCTGTTGTTTGATTTTGGCCAATTTATATTCCTTTTCTGTGAATCTCAGCCTATCTCTAATTTCCCTTGTAAGCCATGGGTTGGTCACCTTTTCCCTTTTAACTTTTACTCCAGTCAGGGATGAACAATTATTGCAGTTCACCAATGGACTCCATTGAGTCTTGGAGTGGGACTCCAACCTGGAACTTCTAGCTGAGCGGCAGGGACACTACCCATAGCATCACAGGAAAAAAAAAATCAGGACCACAAAAGCACACAACAAGGTAGCAATGAGCAGGAGTAGACCATTCAGCCCCTCGAGTTTGCTCCGCCATTCAGTATAATCATGGTTGATATTCTATTTCAACTCCACCTTCCTGCCTGCTCCTCGTGTCCATTGATTCCATGAGAGATCAAAAAAATTATCAATCTCAGTCTTAAACATACTCAACATTACAGCACTAACTACCCTTAAGGGTAGAAAATTCCAAAGATTCATTTTGAGTGTTGGAATCCCTCCTCCGACTATGCCTAAATGATCAGCCTCTTACCCCGAGGCTGTGCCCCCGTGTCTTAGATTCCGCAGCCTGGGAAAACAACCTCTCAGTGTCTGTCCTATCAAGGTTCTTTATGTTTTTTTATACACATTTTTTTCTAGAATCCCTACAGTACAGATGGAGGCCATTTGCTGATCGAGCCTGCACCGACAACAATCCAACCCAGGTCCTATCCCCAGAACCCTATGTATTTACCCTGCTAATCGCCCTGACACTAAGGGTCAATTTAGCATGGCCAATCTTTGGAGTGTGGGAGGAAACCGAAGCACCCAAAGGGAACCCACACAGACACAGGGAGAACACGCAGACTCCACACAGACCGTCACCCAAGGCTGGAATTGAACCAGGGTCCCTGACGCTGTGAGGCAGCAGTGCTAACCACTGTGCCATTGTGCCCGCCCTATTGTAGCTGCATTAAGTGCAAATTAAATATGGAGGAAAGTCGATTGAATCTTGTTGGTTTAACTTGCCGAACCAACCGTAACAGGTTACAGAAGCAGGGATAATGCCACAAACCGATGTTGGTGCAGAGAAAATGGCAGAGCAAATGTGCAGTCCCAGTATAGTCAGTGCTCAGGATGTTATGGGGTAGGATGTTTAGTGGAATGGTTTATGTGTAAAACCAGAACATACAAAAGAGTTGTATTAGCATGCTGCCAACGAAATCGCAGCTCTATAAACAAAAACATGAACGAAAGGTTCTGTGTCCTGTGCTTTTTTGCAAAGCCAGTCACATTACAGTAATGCAGCACTATCAATTCCCACATATGGAATGTTCCACTAGTTGTGGCCTGTTTGGAAAAGAAACCATTTCCATTACAGGGCAGGCTGACTATTCAGAGTTAACTGGAGTTCAGTATCAGAAGCAATAATGTCAGCCCGTGTTTGTATAGAACCTTAAAGCTGGTAAAACGTCCCCAGGCACTTCACAGGATGATATCAAATACAATATGGCACTGAGTGCCACAAGGAATGGGTGAGTGAGCTCAAAGAGGTGCAGAGGTTTAGAAGCAGCATAAGGATCAGGCAGCCTATTGCAATGATGGAACAATGGAAATAAGGGCTGTGCAAGACGCCAGGATTGGTGGAGGGTAGAGATTTCGGAGTTCTGAAGCGGCAGGAGGTTACAGGGGTACTGAGGGCGGGGAGAGGTCATGGAGAAATTTAAAAACAAGGGTGAGAATTCTCAAAATTGAGGCGTTGCCAAACAGGGAGTCGCTGTAGGTCAGAGAGACAAGGATGATGGATGAGATGTAAATAGCCAAGGAGTCAGGATATGGACAGCAGATTGTTGGTTGAGTTCCAGTTTAAGAAATGGTAAGATGAGAGGGTGACCCGGTGGCACAGTGGTTAGCACTGCAGCATCATAGCGCCAGGGACCCAGGTTCGATTCCAGCCTTGGTTGACTGTGTGGAGGTCGTATGTTCTCCCCGTGTCTGTGTGGGTTTCCTCCAGGTGCACCGGTTTCCTCCTGGATGGATGCAAGTTAGTTGTACATTAATTTTTAGAAGATCATTCTTCAAAAGTAAAGGGACCTGTCTTCAAATTTAACAGTGGGAGAACTGCCAACCAAAGCTAAAGCAGTTAAATCCTTCATTGAGCTCTGCCAAGGATATTGCCACGAAAATGTTACTACTCTTTGCTTTAATGGAACTGAACCTCAGCCACGTTGCTGAAAGTGGTTAGAAAGCTCTTCATTTTCAGAGGAGTACAAGGGTGCTATTTCACTTACACTGCCCTCCCCCACTCCTGCTCTGAAAGCAGATTCAAGTGTAGGTTATCTATGCCACTTCTTTTTTTAAAAATGCAGAGATCGCAGAGAAGGATGGTACAGTAGCATAGTGCTTAGCACTGCAGAGAGAGGTGGCATGGTGGCACAGTGGTTGGCACTGCTGCCTCACACTGGGTTCAATTCCAGCCTCAGGTGACTGTGTGGCGTTTGCACATTCTCCCCATGTCTGCATGGGTTTCCTCCGGGTGTTCCAGTTTCCTCCCACAGTCCAAAGGTGTGCAGGTTAGGTGGACTGGTCATGCAGTGTCAGGGGATTAGAAGGGTAAATACATGGGGTAATGGGGATAGGGCCTCGGTGGGATTGAGGTCAGTGCAAACTCAATGGGCCGAATGGCCTCCTTTTGAACTGTAGGAATTCTTTGATTCTATGATCAATGATGATTGCAATGAACTCATCCCGAACGCATTCAGTTGGCATCCTCTCTTTCAGCTGTGTTAAGACCCAGGCCAGAAACTTCAAGGGCTTTTGTGAAGTTAGCCTAGGCCCTAAGTTTTACATTTGAATTTGGCATTAGGGCGAGCATAAGATGTTTCACTCCAGGTATGATTCAAGTGACCCATTCAGAAGCTTTTATCAAACAAAGTTTATTTAAGGACACAGTTAAAATATAACAAAAGGAATTAGCATAACTTTTATCAATTACAAAACGCAAACATGATAGAGTATAATTCCTAAAAGCTAGCTATCTCTGTTGTTCCAGGTTAAAGCAACATCCCACAGACACACACCCTTCTTCATACTTTGTTAGCACGAAAACAAATATGCTTATGTTGTGGGAAATGTACCACTGAGTCAGGCTTCAAGAATACAGTTTTATTTTAATGAAGCTTCGTGGAGACAAGGCACTAACAAGCAGCAAACCTTCTCTCAATGAGACAATAGGAGCGGTCCATCTTTATACCCTTTACACAATAGATGGACTGGATATCTAGCCATTATCACATCGTTGTAATCAAGTAGGTGATCGATCGTTAACACATCGTTATAGACAAATACAGACAGATACAGACATAAGCATGTTAACATCGCATTGTTTCATAGGATGGATACATTTCCTACGTCAGTGGCTATCAATGGTTTTAGTTTCAGTCTATTCATACAGTAATTTACAGTAATTGGTTTTCCTGCAGTTATGTATTCCCGATCCCACCTGTAGCTAATCTCTTTACCCAACCCCATTGTCCTTATCCTAAAGAGTGCCTCAAGCCATGGCTAGCTTCCTGCAGGATCTGATTCCTGCATGTTAACTTTAAATAGCTCTCTGTCCTTTATGTTTTAATCTCAAGTGTCTGTCTGTACTAAAAATCAGTGCCTGTTTAATGTCTCTTTCCCAGGTAACTGTTTATGTGCCAGGCAGTCATCTTTAAAGTGTATCCATCTATATATTTTTTCCCACTTCAGTCCCCCTTCTGGTCGGATTATGAGTTTAATAATCCCTAGACCAACAGTCTTATATGTATAATTCTTTGTTCTTCTTTCCTTCTTCGTTTCTTCTGTCTTCAGGGATCTTCATCAGGGGTTCTTCTTCGATGGATACACTGGCTCCTGGCACAATTCTAGTCACCATCGCCTTGCAACAGACTTTTAGGCATCCAACAATTAGACAACAGACAATTACAATTGAAATGAGTATGACCAATCCATGTAATAAATAAGATTCCAGGACCCCCCTACTAGCCATACAGGCCAGTTACTTCCTTTCTTGGTCCCTGACTGAAGCTATCAAGTTGTTCTCTGATGCTATTGATGACCCCTGTGTAATGTTGTAGGACTCGTCTGTGACATGGGTTATGCATTTATTGCCTATAATTGTACACACTCCCCCTTGTTGTGCTAACTGATAGTCCACTGCGTATCGTGTCTGTTGTGCATATAATCTCAGTTCAGCCATTTCTTGGTTAACAGCCTCCAGTGCTTTTGAAGTGCTGTTTCCCAGGATTGTTAGTCCACAAACAATATGATTCCTATTCTTTGCACTAATCACTCCTGCTGCCCCCCCCCCCCCCCCCAGAGATAAGGCTCCAAGGAACCCATATCCCAGTGAGGATCCCATTGTGCCCGGGGCTTCCCAATCAACGCAGAATTCTTTGCTGATAACCCGAGTTACTATTCTCCTCCAAATATGCCCCTTCCGAGGGCATGGAACAGTCAGTGGTCCTATTGTTCCTACTGCAAAACGGTTTGGGAGGTTTGGTTTTTCTGTCATGTAAGTACCATTGAAGAGGAACACATATCCCTTCTTAGCCCGGTAACATTTAGTGTCTTGATTATGAGTTTGTTCATATTGCCAATTGTTCAGTTTACTTGACTCCCCGTTTGATCCCACCACCTGGAAAGTATCAAATGGGTATGTCCATTTGGTTGAGCGGACGTGAGTTCCATTGCATTGTCCACAAATAAGCTGTCCTCCCGCGGTTATATTCAGACATTTCTGTTCATCACAAGTGCAAGTAAATGTCCCTTATTAACCCAACAATGTTGATGGACACACTGCGTCTGTACGCAGGAATCATTCTTAGGGACCAAGGCATAGGCACATCCCCATCCCTGCCCCGTAAAACAAAGTGGATAGTTTGCAGTATCTGAACAAGCTTTTCCTCCCACCTGTTGGAACCCCCTGCACACAGGATCTGTGGGGTTTACAAGTCCCACACATCTCCCCTGTATATCTCTTTTGTATTTGCCAATTTGTCCCTTACAGGGTGTATCTGATGTATCTACAGTATATAAGTCATGAGGGGTCCACCCCCAGGGGTGGCTACAAATAGGGCTTCTACCGATTGTGCTAATGGGTAACATACAGTTCGATTCCCGTGTAAATGCATGTGAGCTTTGTAAAACAAGTTATCCTCCAATCCAGTTAAATTTACAGTCGCGATAACGCAAAGTAGTACAGTTACATACGCGATTACATACATTTTCGTAACGATCAAATATCAAACACTATAATTCATATAATCTTTACGAGTTATATTATCTATCAACCCGCGTGTGCCAGCCGTTCTTGCTTGCAGTCTTTGCTTGTGTTGAGGAAAGCAGTTTTGTTAGTTCATCAATTTAATTACTTATTTGTTCCCTTGTGTAATTTTAGCTGTCCAGTGTTTCCAGACACCTTTCCCTCTTATGCCTATACAGGCACAGGTGCCTCCACTAATTATAACTTCATATGACCCATTCCATTTTGGTGCAAACCCTGGTTTGCCAGGTAATGTTTTCACTGGGACGCGACTTCCCGCTGTTGGGACGTCAGGGAGCATTTCAAGCTCTCTCTCTGCGTCTTTTATTTCCTGACTGTCCTTTACCAATTTGCGCATCCCTTTTAGTTGGGTGCTCAGTTCCAAAACATATCTCCTGATTTTATCTTTTAGTGGACCTACATCAGTCCCACCTGTTATGATGCTTTCGGGTAATTGCATCGCCCGTCCTGTCATTAGCTCATAAGGGGTTAATCTGGTTGTCCGGTTTGTGGGGGTAGCTCTTAATCTCATTAGTATAGTGGGCAATACCTCTGTCCACATTTTTCCCGATGTTTGTATGGCTTTAGCTAGTGCATTATACATTTAACTATATATCCCTCTTCCATAGAAAGTTTCATGTGAATTAAATAACACTTTGTACTGGCCTTTTTTGGCTGCAGCTGGACATCCATTCATTTGTATGTAATCTTATCAAAAGACCTCGCTTTCCCCATTAAAATCATATGCCATACAGCTCCGATCTTTACATAATGTACTCTTACATTATCTCTAATTTGATACACAATATATAGTATATAAATATATCATACAAAGTTGGTTAAGGCTTTTCAGGATTTTATTCTCGGGTCTATATGGCAGTGCGATACTGTATAATAAAAATAATCAAGCGGCAGTTGTATCATACCATTTTACACATCGTAACCATGATATCCAAACCCTTTTAATTCAAGCCATTACCATTTTTAAACTGAGCTCCAGATCAAAACCCCCGCTCTAGGAAAATAACAGGCACCAAATCAAAATCAAAGTAGGTACAATACATACTAGTTATTTGATTAGAAATGTTTTGGTTTGATTCTTAACTGGCTAGATTTTAAGCTTTGCAGTGTTTTTATATTTGGCAAACCTTGAACAATAGATAGCACATGAAATTCCGATGGCAGTACATAATTTTAACCGGTTACAGAATACTAAACTAACCGACATTTGTAAATCGTGATATTCTGCGGACCTTAATACTGTATTTCACTGATTTTATACACTTTAAACTGACTCATAGACAAAATATTTACCTCATTCTTTTGTTCCTGCTTTTCTACCTTTCCACAAAATTACTTATTTTCTTCTCTTAACTTCTCAACTAACTCTTATAATTTCTACTTCAAGACAAAGGAAGGAGCACATGGTTCCTTCCAAGGTTTAAATCCTTTTTTAACATTAAAACATTAAAGCAAACAACAACAAAACATCCATGCAACCACTTTGTTTAAACACACACAGACACACATGGAAGCTTCCAACAGTCATTCCACAGCACATCCTTTTTCATTCAAACTGGGATGTAAGTAAAACATTTAAAGAGAATACAGAGAATAAGATTAAGACAGTCACTTTTATTCTTCTTTCTTCCAAACTGTAATTAAACTCAAAACAGAAGTAAATTCAAGAAATCTTATCACTTTAATCTTTAACAGTTTTGACACTTCCCCAGCCCCCCTGAGGCTAAACCAAGGTGCAACGCACTGCACCCACTGCCTGCAACAAACACAGTAAGAAGTTTAACAACACCAGGTTAAAGTCCAACAGGTTTATTTGGTTGCAAAAGCCACAAGCTTTCGGAGCCTTAAGATAACGTGCAACAAAGCCTGCAACAAACACTCCACAGGAACAAACAGGCTTCAGCTCCTGCTCTCAATCTAATACAACAACAACCACCTACATTCGACAAGCTTCCAGAGCACACAAACACACTGAAATACAAAAACTAAGATTTCTCCTATCCACCTCCAGGTATGCCACGAGCCCATTCTACCAATTCATCATAATCTTGGGACATAATCACTCCCGTTTTTAGGGTGACCTGGTGAGCACTAGAGACTCCATCCTTAAAAGCCTGGATGAACGCTTGATCCCCTCGACCTGGGTTCCCTTGTCCTGAGCACTCTTGATATACATGGAACAACCGTTCCCCGTATTCAGAAGCTCCTTCCTCTTTTAACTGTATTGTTGTGGTAATTCTGCTCCAGTTAGTGGAAGCATTCCCTAATACCCTCTGAATCTCTGCTTTAAACTGGGTGAAGGGTGCCTGCTGGGCATCAATCTCCGATGTTAGGGCGACTGCATGTGTCCACCGTCCCCCATTATAATCCTGCGCTGGAGGAGCAGCGGGTCCACCTCCTACCTGCCTCCACTTATCTGCTGGACAGGCTGCCCTGACCAGCTGGTATATGTCTCTCAGGTGTAATTGGTGTCCTACCCAGATTGTGTCTAATTCTTCCCAGAATTTAGTGTTTGCGCTTCTAGGTTGTAATTTACCCAGGGAAGCCATTATCTGCTGTCTCTCACCTGGGGTGAAGGGTTGATAAGTTGCCTTTGGTCGCACATTTGTTCCCTCTCGTGTTACTGGCACTAAGTTGCGTTCTAGCGCTTCCCACTCCTCTGAAGGAGCGGTTGGTCCCTGCTGTGTGGACTCATAAGGAGGTAAGGGAACAGTTTCCCCTCTCCATTGCCTTTCTTCTAAAACCCGGTTTTGCTTCTCCAGTTCCCTCACTCGGGATTCTAATTCTCTAATCCTTTCTTTATCTTCATGAGGCGACTACTTGCTCAATTAGTCCAGCTAACTGATGTATTAACATTACTCCTATCTTCTTTGTCTTGTTTCTCTTTTCCTTATCTATCCACTTTCTCTGCTGCTCTAAGGTCTGAGAAGTATCCCAGCCATCCTTTTGCATTCTCATTAACTCTTTCTTGTCTATCATGTAAACTTCAATGAGAGAACCTGCAGGTCCTCTTTTAACTTCATTATCTGCCATTTCGCAGACTTCACTAACCCCGGCCACGATTACTCCCTAGTAAAGTGTGCTCTCTACCATAGGGACTTCACTACCCCCGGCCACTATTACTACTCTAGCACCATGATTCACTACCGTTACAGGGTTTCAAGTTATACTCACGACTTCCATTGTTACCACCTCGGCAATGTGCTTCTCCAACGGAGTCCGGTTTAGGTCAGAGTTAATCAAGCTCCTTTTCCGCTCTGCTTTTCACAACATTGACAGTACAGTTCCCAACTTTTCAAACTTTCATGCAATCAGATGGCAACTCTGCGTTTGTTTGCCACTACAGAGTTTGATGTTAACCAACCTCTGCCACTTGTGCTTCACAATCCTAAGTGCCCTTGGTATCTCTTTACCCACTTCAATCTCCTGGCCTTCGCGTGGGGGGTTTCTCCTCTGAACAGACGGTCTAAGGCAGGGTTTTGAGACAGGCACTACCTTGTCGTCGTGTCGGTCAGCACAAGCAACAGTCACTTATCACTATCAGCAGTTAGTACTTATCACTATATCATAACAATACTTATTACTACAAATACCCCTTAAGTTTAACCCATTAAATTTAACCCCTTGCAAACTGTATTCTTGACCTTGTCTGATTCTCACAGATTCAGTGATCTCTACCCCGGCTCTAATCGTGGCCAATCGATCTCATCAGTAATAGGATCCTGCCGACTACGCCAATTGTTGTGGGAAATGTACCACTGAGTCAGGCTTGAAGGTTTCAAGAATACAGTTTTATTTTAACGAAGCTTCGTGGAGACAAGGCACTAACAAGCAGCAAACCTTCTCTCAATGAGACAATAGGAGTGGTCTATCTTTATACCCTTTACACAATAGATGGACCGGACATCTAGCCATTATCACATCGTTGTAATCAAGTAGGTGATCGATCGTTAACACATCGTTATAGACAAATACAGACAGATACAGACATAAGCATGTTAACATCACATTGTTTCATAGGATGGGTACATTTCCTATGTCAGTGGCTATCAATGGTTTTAGTTTCAGTCTATTCATACAGTAATTTACAGTAATTGGTTTTCCTGCAGTTATGTATTCCCGATCCCACCTGTAGCTAATCTCTTTACCCAACCCTATTGTCCTTATCCTAAAGAGTGCCTCAAGCCATGGCTGGCTTCCTGCAGGATCTAATTCCTGCATGTTTAACTTTAAAAAGCTGTCTGTCCTTTATGTTTTAATCTCAGGTGTCTGTCTGTACTAAAGGTCAGTGCCTGTTTAATGTCTCTTTCCCAGGTGACTGTTTGCGTGCCAGGCAGTCATCTTTAAAGTGTACTCATCTGTATATTTTTTCCCACTTCACTTACATGATGTTAGATTTTCAGCTTTGTAACACTTATGGACAGAAATCCAAGCCAGCAGTTTTCAGAGAAGGACATATACTCAAAACATTCAAACTTCAGAGAGGTAAACTTAATTTCTGGCGGCTTCCAGTTTTCAGATTCTAGGGAGGGGAAAAGACAGACACTGCTCTCTCTCTCTTAACTCAAAAGCAGCATCGACATATTTATCCTGCTGAGTCCCCTGATACTAAAGGGCAATTTAGCGCGGCCAATCAACCTAACCTGCGCACCATTGTACTGTGGGAGGAAACCGGAGCGCCCAGAGGAAACCCACACAGACACGGGGAGAACGTGCAAACTCCACACACAGTAAGCTGAGGCCGGAATCGAACCTGGGTCCCTGATGCTGTGAGGCAGCAGTGCTAACCACTGTGCCACCGTGAAGTGACCTAACATAATTACCCCAGTATTATTGTTTTTACACACATCTGCCAATTGTGCACATATTTTCTCCTCAATTTCCTGCTGACTATCTGGGCATCTATATTAAACACCTAGCAATGTGGTTGCCCCTTTTTTATTCCTAAGCTCTACCCACAAAGCTTCATTTGTTGCTCCCTCCAAGATATCATCTCTCTTTACTGCAGTAATTGACTCCTTAACTAATAATGCACTGCCTCCTCCTCTTTTACCCCCTCCCCTGTCTCGCCTGAAGATTCTATATCCCAGAGTGTTGAGCTGCCAATCCTGCCCCTCCTTCAACCATGTCCCTGTGAAGGCTACTATATCACAATTCCATGTGTCAATCCTTGCCTTTAACTCATCTGTTTTACCTGTAATACTCCTGGCATTAAAGTAGAGGCTATCCAGCCCAGCCTTACTCGCTTGAAACTTAATAAAGTTTCAAAAGAATGGCCTAGTTTGGACCAGGGAGCGGCGCGGGCTTGGAGGGCCGAAGGGCCTGTTCCTGTGCTGTATTGTTCTTTGTTCTTTGTTCTTCAATAAAGCTGCATTCCCTCTGACTTGATTATTTTACTGTATGATACTGTGTTCCTATTCTGCTAACATTCTGTGTCGCCCTCCCCCTTCCGAATTAGTTTAAACTCCTCCCGACAGCACTAGCAAACCCATCTGCAGGGATGTTAGTCCCGCTCTAGTTCAGATGTGGACTGAACCGCTTGTACACATCCCACCTTTCCTAGAAACGGTCCCAGTGATCCAGGAATCTATAACCCTCCTTCTTGCACCTAGCTCTTAAGCCACACATTCATCTGTGCTATTCTCCTATTTCTGTGCTCGCTAGCACGTGGCATTGGGAGTAATCCAGAGATTACAACCCGAGAAGTCCTGCTGTTTAATCTGCTGCCTAACTTCCTGAATTCTTGATGCAAGACCTCAACCCTCTTTCTACCTATGTCATTGATGCCAATGTGTACCACAACCTCTGCCTTATCACCCTCTCCTTTCAGGAGGTCCTGCAGCCGTTCAGTGACAACCTGGACCCTGGCACCAGGGAGGCAATGCACTGTCCTGGAGTCACATTGACGGGCACAGTAGTGCCTATCTGTGCTCCTGACAGTTTCAGTTTGTTCTTTTACATGTGTGAGAAATGGGGCATTTAAAAATCTTCAAATCACGACTATTAAACAGACCTTCATCACCCCTTTGAGAGCATTTATGTCGGCTCCTGATTATATTTGTGACAGGGACCTTAAACTTCAGTAAATTGCCCAATAAAGCCCATGTCAGCTCAGTGCAGAAAGCTCAGAAGGAGACCGCCTCAAACCACATGGATATAAGAATAGTCAAAGGTTTACAAGCAAAAAAGTCTCCAATGGCCCAAAGCTAAGGAAGTTCACTGTTCAGTTTGATTTGGATTTCATTGTCAGCATATTTACTACTGAATTCCCCTTTGGGGAGGCAGTAGCGTAATGGTATTGTCGCCAGACTAGTAATCCAGAGACCCAGTGTAATGATCTGGGGGCCCAGATTTGAAACCCACCATGGCAGGTGGGGAAATTTGAATTTAATGAAAATCTGGAATTAAAAGTCTAATGATGACCATGAAAACATTGTTGATTGTCGTAAAAATCCATCTGGTTCACTAATGTCCTTTATTATTGATATTGAAACGTTGTCATTTCTCATTCAATTAAGTGACTCACTTCCAATGTCAACTTCACACCACAGTTTACACTCACTTGTTTCAATTGAACATTGTGCTATAATTTAACTTCTAATTGTTATATGATCACAGAATCACAGGATTGATATGGAGCAGAAGGAGGCCACTTGGCCCATTGTGTCTGCACCAGCTCTCCAACTGAGCATTATGGTTTAGTGCCAGGCCCCTGCTTTTCCCCCATTTCCCTGTACAATGTTTTTATTCAAGTAATCATCAAATGCCCTCTTGAATGCCTCCACTGAACCTGCCTCCACCACATTTCCAGGTAGTGCATTCCAGGCCCCAACCACTCGCTGTGTGAAAATATTTTTTCTCACATCACATTTGCTTCTTTTACAAATCACTTTAAATCTGTGCCCTCTCACTCTTGATCCTTTCAGGAGTGGGAACAGTTCCTTCCTCCCTATCTACTCTCTCCAGCCCCCTCATGATTTGACTGCCTCGATCAAATCTCTTCTTACTCTTCTCTCCGAGGAGAACAGTCTCAACCTCTCTGCAAAAAAAAGGAGAGTTAATATTTGTACTAACTTTGGAAAATCCCTTATGTAATCGACCCAGTTTCACAACTGGTTACCACTACTTCGCCCAGAGCAAACAGGATAACTCTGAAGTTTGACTAAATTCAATCCAGTAAGATGTAGGATAGAAATATATCAATATAGCACTATTCCCGACAATGCTTCAATTCCTCAGTCAAGTACTTACATGATGCAATTTCTATTTACTTCAGTGCCTGTAATACAGGAATGGTGTATAGGTCTGAAATTTTTATATAAGTTTAGTACATTACTCTTCTTTTAATATCCCATCCACCCTGTTACCTGGTGACATGTTTGCATGTTTTTAACATTATGTTTCAGAGGATATGTGAATTTCAGTGTAAGTTACACTGTGTTATGTATTGTAAACCAACCCATCTCTGTATAGAGTGCCACATGATCATATGGCGATATCATCAGAGGCTTTGGGGAGATTTTCCCTCTCCTCCACCCTGAACTGTAAGCAAGCAACACCTATCTGATAAAGCACTAGGAACAGGTTGAGTAATCCACTGTGCGGCAACCTTTTCATTCTTTTATTTTGGCTGGATAAGTGAGCTGGCCACTTAATTATACAACAATAAAAGATAAAACTGGTGACAAGGCATGGTGGCACAGTGGTTAGCACTGGTTAGCTGCCTCACAGTGCCAGGGACCCGGGTCACTGTCTGTGTGGAATCTGCATATTCTCCCCATGTCTGCGTGGGTTTCCTCTCGGTGCTCCGGTTTCCTCCCACACTCCAAAGATGTGCAGGTTATGTTGATTGGCCATGCTAAATTGACCCTAGTGTCAGGGGGATTAGCAGGGTAAATGTGTGGGGTTATGGGAGTGGGGCCTGGGTGGGATTGCGGTGGGTGCAGACTTGATTAACCAAATGGCCTCCTTCTGCACTGTGGGGATTCTATGATTCTATGATAAAACTGGTGATGAGGTCGTCATTCCCAGCAAGGTCATCAACCAAGGCCACCTTAAGATAAAACTGGTGACAAAGATTGTTTCCCAGTAAAAATAGTCAGGAGAAACAATTCCTGGAACTCGAGTCAAGGATCGATTTTCAGGAAATCAGTCTACCACTGATTGAAGTGCGGTAAATCTGGCCATAGGAAACATGCTTTTAACCTTTGCTAAGGGTGCACATTAATTTTAAAATAAATAAAAAGCACTCTGGAACATTCCTTAATTTTTTTTTAACTTGACCTTGACACCAGGAGCCTTCGGAGAGTCGGAGGCAGGAAGAAAAGTTTTTTTTCAGCCACTGAATCCACAGTTATACAAATTGATTAACACAATTTCTGGGCTCAAACTCTCCTAGAAACTGAGCAATGTTAGAAAATAAGGGAGCAGGCGGCGTAAAAACCAGTTTACTTACCAAAGTTGGGGAGCCTTTTCCAACAGAAGGAATCATACAAATTTGGCATATCTGTTACAACTCTCACCAACTTCTACAGATGCACCATAGAAAGCATTCTTTCTTGTTGTATCACAGCTTGGTTTGGCTCCTGCTCTGCCCAAGACCACAAGAAACTACAAAGGGTCGTGAACGAAGCCCAGTCCATCACTCAAACCAGCCGCCCACCCATTGACACTGTCTACACTTCCCACTGCCTCGGAAAAGCAGCCAGCATAATTAAGAACCCCACGCACCCCGGACATGCTCTCTTCCATCTTCTTCCATCGGGAAAAAGATACAAAAGTCTGAGGACACGAACCAACCAACTCAAGATTAGCTTCTTCCCTGCTGCCATCAGACTTTTGAATAGACCTATCTCACATTAAGTTGATCTCTCTGCACCCTAGCTATAACTGCAACACTACATTCTGCACTTTCTCCTTTCCTTCACTATGAACAGTATGTTTTGTCTGTATAGCGTGCAAGAAACAATACTTTTCACTGTATGTTAATACATGTGACAATAATAAATCAAATCAAATCAAAGATACTGTGAAGAAAGAGGCCATTTGGTCCATTATGGCTGTGCTGGCTCTTTGCTGCAGCTATTTAATTAGTCAAACTCCCTTGTTCTTTCTCTATTAGTCTGCACTGCTTTCTTCTCCTTCACAGAAAAACCCAGTTTCATGTTGCAAACAATTATCGAATCTGCTTCCATCAGCCTTCCAAGCAGTGATTCCAGACCTTAACAACCTGCTGTGTAAAAGAAAATGTCCTTTATTAGCTTCTTTTACCAATCACTTTAAATCTTTGTTGCCTTGGTACTCCACTCTCCGCAGATGAGTGCTTCTTTTCATACATTTAAGTTGTGTACTGTCTTGTTCCCCTCCCATTGGTGAAGGCTCTGAGACATCACTCCATGGGTGGAAAAAATAACTGAACAACATTAAACCAGATCGATCTGAAAAGAATTATGGCCAACCCTCCAAACTACCAAAACCCAATTACTGTGTAATTTTGTACACATCTATAATGTAAAGGTCATTCTCATGTTAAAGCAGTGAGGCTGGTTGAATGCAGCACATCATTCTGCCATGTTTCATCACAGATGTTCAAAAGTGCAAGTAATGGCTAATTAGAAACGCACTTTTCTCTCCTTGTTTTCAGTTCCTTTCTTTGCCCTCAGTATTTCTGTAAAAGCTTCCCCATTCTACAACAACCCGAAGTTCTCAGCACTTCTCCAGTTCTGGCCCCTTGTGCATCCCCAATCTGTATCACAGCACCACTGGACAACCCAGCCCTCAGCTCCCCAAACCTCTCCACCTCCTCATTTAGGATGCTCCTTAAAGCCAATCTCTTTGAGCAAGCTTTTAGTCAACCCCCTTCATAGAGTCCGTACAGGAAGCCATTTGGCCGATCGAGTCTGTAACGACTCTGACAGAGTATTTTACGCTGGCCTTCTCCCCCACCCTATCCCCATAACCCCACATATTTATGATCCATCTAACCTACACATTTTGGGACAGTAAGGGGCAATTTAGCATGGCCAATCCACCTAACCTGCACATCTTTGGACTGTGGGAGGAAACTGGAGCATCCGAAGGAAACCCACACAAGCACAGGGAGAACGTGCAGACTCCACGCACTCAGTCACCTGAGTTAGGAATTGAACCCTGGTTCCTGGCGCTGTGAGGCAGCAGTGCTAGCCACTGTGCCACCACCAAGCTGGGAATCAAACCTCGGTCCCTGGTGCTGTGAGGCAACAGGTTAAGTTTAAAGTTTAAGTTTAAAGTTTATTTATTAGTGTCACAAGCAGGCCAACATTAACACAGCAATGAAGTTGCTGTGAAAATTCCCTAGTCACCACATTCTGGTGCCTGTTCAGGATGTGGAAATGCCGGCGTTGGACTGGGGTAAACACAGTAAGAAGTCTCACAACACGAGGTTAAAGTCCAACAGGTTTATTTGGTAGCAAAAGCCACTAGCTTTCAGAGCGCTGCTTCTTCATCAGATAAGTGGGAGTTCTGTTCACAAACAGGGCATATAAATAGGGCATACTACCCAGCCTTCAGGAGAACAGTGACCACGACACCACACAACCCTGCCACAGCAACCTCTGCAAGACATGCCGGATCATCAACACAGATGCCATCATCTCACGTGAGAACACCGTCCACCAGGTACACAGTACATACTCTTGCGACTCGGCCAACGTTGCCTACCTGATACGCTGCAGGAAAGGATGTCCCGAGGCATGGTACATTGGGGAGACCATGCAGACGGGTGAATGAAGACCGCTTGACAATCAACAGGCAAGAGTGTTCTCTTCAGCGTTCACGGGCATTTGGCCTCTGACCTTCGGGTAAGCATTCTCCAAGGCGGCCTTTATGACACACGACAACGCAGAGTCGCTGAGCAGAGACTGATAGCCAAGTTCCGCACACGAGGACGGCCTTAACCGGGATCTTGGGTTCATGTCACACTATCTATAACCCCCGCGACTTGCCTGGGCTTGCAAAATCTCACTAACTGTCCTGGCTGGAGACAATGCACATCTCTTTAACCTGCGCTTAACCCTCTCTCCACTCACATTGTCTGTACCTTTAAGACTTGATTACCTGTAAAGACTCGCATTCCAGCCATTATTTTGTAAATTGAGTTTGTGTCTTTATATGCCCTGTTTGTGAACAGAACTCCCACTTACCTGACGAAGGAGCAGCGCTCCGAAAGCTCGTGACTTTTGCTACCAAATAAACCTGCTGGACTTTAACCTGGTGTGGTGAGACTTCTTACTGTACCTGTTCAGGTACACTGAGGGAGAATTTAGCATGGCCAATGCACCCAATCAGCACGTCTTTTGGACTGTGGGAGGAAACCGGAGCACTCGAAGGAAACTCATGCAGGCATGGGGAGAATGTGCAGACTCCGCAGAGACAGTGACCCAAGGCCGGAATTGAACCCGGGCACCTGGTGCTGTGAGACAGCAGTGCTCACGACCGTGCCACCATGCCATCCTTATGAGGCTTGGTGCCAGGGTCTGATGCTGTGAGATGAGTGGATCTTTTAGTTTATGTTAAAGTCGTTCTACAAACGAACCGCTGTCGTTTCAGACATATATATTTGGGTCGTTTCACTGCAACAACACATGGTGTGCATGTGTATGCCTTCAGCAGTGGTGGGGGAGTAGACTGTGATCTGGAATGGTTATACCACAGGAGGAATGAACTTGGGCTGCCTGCAACAATCGACCCCCTGTTATTTGCTGGGGCTCCTCTCGCTCTACTGGTTTAGTCTCGTTCAGTCCCCTTTTATGGTAAGTGAGGGAGGTCCTCCACTGAGACTTAACTGTTTCATCGCTTGGGCGGAAAGACAGACAGAGAGAGAGAGAGCTGCAAATTGTAGAACTCCAGCAAGCAAGCGAGACATTTAATCACAGATAAATAAAGGAGAAAATCACAAGAACCCTGAGGAGGAGGAGAACTCCAGAGACAGTAAGGCACTCTTGACATGTTTTTTGCGTTGCACTGTATGGATTCTGTGACTGTTTTGTTGGAGAGAGATTGACTTCTGTGTGAAATGAGTGAACTTGGAAAGTCTGATACGATCTGGAAAAGCTGGGATTTGAGGTCCGACTTGACCGCTGTGGAAATGATTTGGGAATTCGAGTGGCAGATATGAATGGGAGCAAACTAACCCGTAAGCCCTGTCCTGTGTGAAATACCTCCAGCCATCTTCAGCACCGCGGGAGCAGAAGATTGGGACACTTCATGAACCCCACTCAGATTGGGGAATGTTTCAGGGGCGTTCGGATTTAGTTCTGGTCGGGAAAGTAGACAGGAGGAGTGTTTAGTGCTCAATAAATGGGAGGTGGTGTGAGTCTTTCTGTAATTGCTACATTTAGCGTGAAGTTTCCCTGAAATTGCTGAGTGATGGTCTTCCCTCTGGAGCTCTCTGCTTGTTGGCTCATTAGCGACAATGCCGGCTCTGTGTATATCTGGGTCCCGTGAGATGGTCAAACCCCAGCATACAGCACCCTACGGAAATACCATCCCCTTTCCTTCTCGCTAACACAAGAATTCTAATATTTTAAACAAAAATGCTGGAAAATCTCAGCAGGTCTGACAGCATCTGTGGGGAGGTTATAGAGCCAACATTTTGAGTTGGGGTGGCACGGTGACACAGTGGTTAGCACTGTTGCCTCGCAGCGCCAGGGACCGGGTTCAATTCCCGGCTTGGGTCACTGTCTGTGCGGAGTGTGTTCTCCCCATGTCTGTGTGGGTTTCCTCCGGGTGCTCCAGTTTCCCCCAAAGATGTGCGGGTTAGATGGATTGGCTAAATCGTCCCTTAGTCAGGGGGACAAGCTAGGGTAAATACATGGTGTTATGGGGATAGTGCCTAGGTGGGATTGTGGTTGGTGCAGACTTGATGGGCCGAATAGCCTCCTTCTGCACTGTAGGATTCTATGAATCAAGATGACCCTTTGTCAGAGCTGGGAGTCATCTAAAGTTTATTTATTAGTCACAAGTAAGATTTATATTAACACTGCAATGAAGTTACTGTGAAATTCCCCTAGTCACCACACTCTGGCACTTGTTCGGGTCAATGCACCTAACCAACATGCCTTTCAGACTGTGGGAGGAAACCCACGCAGATACAGGGAGAACATGCAGACTCCGCACAGACAGTGACCCAAGCTGGGAATCGAACCCGGGTCCCTGGCGCTGTGAGGCAGCAGTGTGAACCACCATGCCACCTCTAGACTTTAGACATCTAGACTTGAACCATTGACCTTCTTCTGCACTGTAGGATTCTATGAATCGAGATGACCCTTTGTCAGAGCAGGGAGTCATCTAGACTTTAGACATCTCGACTTAAAACGTTGGCTCTATTCTCTCCCCACAGATGTTGACAGACCTGCTGAGATTTTCCAGCATTTTCTGTTTTTGTTTCAGATTCCAGCATCTGCAGTATTTTGCTTTTATCTTAATTCTAATAATTGATTGATTTGATTTATTGCCACATATACTGGGACACAATGAAAGGTATTGTTTATTGCAAGCTATACAAGCAAAACATACCATTCATAGAGCACATAGGGGACAAGGAAAAGGAGATGGTGCAGAATTTTATGTTCCAGTTACCAGTAGGATGAAGAGAAAGATCAACTTAATAGATGAGAAGACCATTCAAATGTCTGACGGGAGCAGTTCTTCTGTTGTTCTTGAGTCAGTCGGTACATGTTTTCAGACTTTTATATTTTTTCCTGGATGGAAGAGGGTGGAAGAGGATATGGCTGGAGTGCATAGGGTCCTTGCTGCTGGCTGCTTTGCCGAGGCAGCAGGAAGTGTAGACAGAGTCAATGAATGGGAGGCTGGTTTGTGTGATGGACTGGGTTTCATTCACAACCCTTTGTAGTTTCTTGCGTTCTTGATCAGACCAGGAGCCATACCAAGCTGTGATACAACTGGATAGAAAGCTTTTTATGGTGCATCTATAAAAATTGGTGAGAGTCCAAGTTTCCTTAGCCTTCTGAGAAAGTGGAGGCATTGGTGGGCTTTCTTAACTATAGCACTGGCCTGGAGGGTCCAGGACTGATCGTTGTGATCTGAACACCTAGAAACTTGAAGCTCTCGACTATCTCCATATCATCACTGTTGATGTAGACAGGGGCATGTCCTCCACTATGTTTCCTGAAGTCAATGACAAGCTCCTTTATTTTAATGATGTTGCAAGACTATTTTCATTTGGCAATATGAATTGTCTGGGGGCTACAGTGCAGTTTTTCCTCTAAAATTATTTACTCACCGTCCCATTTTTACTTAAATCAAGAAAATAAGATGATTTTAAGCAACCAATGTTCACACCTGGAATATTGCGTGTAATTTCGGTCTCCTTATCTGAGGAAGGATGTTCTTGCTATGGAAAGATTGCAAAGAAGGTTTACCAAGCTGATTCCTGGGACTGCAGGTCTGACGTATGAGGAGAGATTGAATTGGTTACGATTGTATTCGCTGGAGTTCAGAAGAATGAGGGGCTGTCTCATAGAAACCTATAAAATTTTAACAGGACTAGACAGGGTAGCTGTCGGAATGATGTTCCTGATGGTGGGGGAGTCCAGAACCAGGGGTCACAGTCTGAGGATAGAGGGTAGACTGTTTTGGACAGAAATGTGGAGAGATTTCTTCACTTGGAGAGTGGTGAGCCTGTGGAATTTGCTACAGAAAGTAGTTGAGGACAAAATGTTTTCAAGAAGCAGTTAGTTATAAGACTTGAGGTGAAAGGGATGAAAGGATATGGGGGGAGGTGGGATCGGCTATTGAGTTGGATGATTAGCCATGATCATAATGAATGGCGGAGCAGGCTCGAAGGGCCAAATGGCCTCCTCCTGCTCCTATTTTCTATGTTTCTGCAATAACTCCACGGAGGCAAAAGTCCCGTCACCAAGTTACTTTATTTACACCATACATCTGTACACAGCCAGCTCTCCAGTTGCTCCCTGCTGAATGCAGGCTGGGCATCTGACACACCTGCTTTAAATAGGGAGCATGAGGCTCCCTGATTTAACCATCAATTAAGACTCATCAGATAGTTCATACTCTAGCAAGCCAGGCTCATGAGCCTGGCTGAAGTCATCACAGTTTCTACGTCCTATCCACCCATTGGCACAGTGGGAGAATAGACTCAAGTCCCGACAGATGCCTTCCTGCTCTGTCTATTGAAACAGGGACAGATGGACTTCAACCCGGATAAGTGTGTAGTGATCCATTTTGGCAGATCCAATGGGATGGAGCAGCAGTATAAAATGAAGGGTACCATTCTTAGCAGTGTAGAGGATCAGAAGGACCTTGGGGTCCGGGTCCATAGGACTCTTAAATCGGCCTCGCAGGTGGAGGATGCGGTCAAGAAGGCGTATGGCGTACTAGCCTTCATTAATCGAGGGATTGAGTTTAGGAGTCGAGAGATAATGCTGCAGCTTTATAGGACCCTGGTTAGACCCCACTTGGAGTACTGCGCGCAGTTCTGGTCACCTCATTACAGGAAAGATGTTGAAGCCATTGAAAGGGTGCAGAGGAGATTTACAAGGATGTTGCCTGGATTGGGGGGCATGCCTTATGAGGATAGGTTGAGGGAGCTTGGTCTCTTCTCCCTGGAGAGACGAAGGATGAGAGGTGACCTGATAGAGGTTTACAAGATGTTGAGGGGTCTGGATAGGGTGGACTCTCAGAGGCTATTTCCAAGGGCTGAAATGGTTGCTACGAGAGGACACAGGTTTAAGGTGCTGGGGGGTAGGTACAGGGGGGATGTCAGGGGTAAGTTTTTCACTCAGAGGGTGGTGGGTGAGTGGAATCGGCTGACGTCGGTGGTGGTGGAGGCAAACTCGTTGGGGTCTTTTAAGAGACTTCTGGATGAGTACATGGGATTTAATGGGATTGAGGGCTATAGATAGGCCTAGAGGTGGGGATGTGATCGGCGCAACTTGTGGGCCGAAGGGCCTGTTTGTGCTGTGGCTTTCTATGTTCTATGTTCTATTCTCTGGGCAATGTCATCCTCATGTTGATGACTGTCCATGAAGCCAGGAGTTCAGTGTGATGGCTCAGTCTGTGGGTGAGGAGGGGAGTGATATGATTTATCAGTGACTGCAGACAACACAATGTGCAGCAGAGTATGAAGTATATGGATCTATGAAATGATGCTGTACCTCGCAGTGCACAGAATATCGTGTGGTTGGAGTGAATGAAAGACAGGCTCAGTCACGTGTGAAAGAAAGAACTTGCATTTATATAGCACCTTTCACAACCCCAAAGAATGTTACAGCCAATTGAGTGCTTCTAAAGTGTAACCACTTCCAGAATCAGAGAATCATACAGTGCAGAAGAGGCCCTTCGGCCCATCGACTCTGCATCTACATGTGAGAAACACCTTACCTTCCACCTAATCTCATTTACCAGCCCATAGCCTTGAATGATATGACATGTCAAGTGTTCATCCAGGTACATGTAATGTAGGAAAGGAGGCAACCAATTTGTACACAGCAAGATCCCACAAAGAGCAACATGATACTTTTTTGGGGAACATTAGTTGAGGGAAAACTATTGCCCTGGGCAGCAGGGAGAGGTCTCCTACTCTTCTTCAAATGGTGTGATTGGATCTTCCACATCCACCTGAGAGAGCAGACAGCGCCTCGGTTTAATGTCTTCAGAAGCATCCAGGGCATGACAGAAACACAAGGGCATTTGAGGAGCTGAACTGAATGTGATTACACTGCAAAAACATTTCTGTCGACATGAGGGTGGCACGGTGGCACAGTGGTTAGCACTGCTGCCTCATAGTGCCAGGGACCTGGGTTCAATTCCGGCTTCAGGTCACTGTCTGAGTCGAGTTTGCATGTTCTCACGTGTCTGGGTGGGTTTCCTCCGGGTGCTCCAGTTTCCTCCCACACTCCAAAGATGTGTGGGTTAGGTTGATTGGCCATGCTAAATTAACCCTAGTGTTGGGGATTGGCAGGGTAAATATGTGGGGTTACAGGAATGGGGCCTGAGTGGGATTGTGGTTGGCACAGACTCGATGGGCCAAATGGCCTCCTTCTGCACTGTAGGGATTCTGTGATGATTTCTTTATCAATGAATTTACAATTTGATCACAGCTAGTTAAAACAGGAGACACTTCCCTTCCCCCCCCCGTGAGAATATAAAAGCTTTTTTAAAGATGCGACATGGCAAACAAAAATAGTCACCACTTAACAGTTTGTATGAGATTTGTTTTTGAAGTCACATGTGGTAATTTCTCTATGGCTATTAATTGGACCATTTCACAGAACGTTTAATGCTACAAATGAATAGAACAGCTTCCGGGAATTAACTCTTTGAACTTTGCTAACAAATGTGACTTTGTTTCTGGTGGGACAAAATGTTGGAAAGTGATGGCAACTTAAACACACAAAATTATAGCCTCATTTCTTGGAGGTTTAGAGTAAAACTTCCACAAAGAAATGACAGAAAAATGGAAGCAAGTTAAAGTTAAAAAAGGCTCCCACTAACTTGTAAGAAGCAAATATCTGGGAAATTCTCAAATATCATAATGAATGCTTCCCTTGTCTCTGTAAAGGTAAAGTCACCACAGTGCCCAGGCGACGATAGACATTCGAGGAGGGAGAGTTGACTGGTGCTGATTTTAACCTGAGGGTCACCACACCTCAGGTGAGGGGCAAGGTTGAAAATAACCTCAGCCGGTACGGGAATTGAACCCACACTGTTGGCGTCTCTCTGCATCACAAACCAGCTGTCCAGGCAACTGAGCTAAAACCGATTTCCCTTATCTCTGTAGCTCAGTGGTGGGCAACCTTTAGCCTGGGGGCCATATTTGGTCCATCTGGCTTCCGAATGCGGCCCACGAGATATTTTGTTGACCATTGCCCGTGCGCAGGGTTGCCACACTTCACTGATTTCCATCCATGTTGTTTTATTTTCTACCAGTGTGACTGAAGATGACACATAAAACAAGGGCAAGTGAAGTGAGGTGTGTGCTGATTGCTTACAGCATTGACTGTGAGAGCCGTGCGCTCCCTCTGTGGCCAAAGTATAATTTTTTTTTGTTTTTATCATTTGAAGTTGATGTATAAATGATTAAGCATTTTCTATAACTCGTTCTGAAATATTCAGCATGTATTAAATATATTTAATCTTATTCACGAGGTCATGGTTAGTGAACAAGCCTGATTTCAATCTTACGGCCCACTGAGATGAAGGAGGGCCACTCATGCGAATCACTCATTAGCCGAGGTTGCCCATCACTGCTGTAGCTACATCTTTCAGGATACAGGCCATCTGATCCAGGGGCTTTATCAACTTTTACATTGCATTCATTTCCCCAGTATTTCTTTGGTATGTAACAGTTCACTCAAGAAGTCCAAGTTGCATGTCACTTACAGAAGCACATGGTATTCCAGAATTCGGAACAGTAATGGTGGAATCTCCAATTTTCTTTCTATCAAATGGTTGAACAGGAATCTCACCCATGCTTACCACCTGACATTGGTATGTGTTAGAAGGATTTGCAGGTTGACGCTGAAACTTTTTGGCCACATTATGAACTCCCCTCCCCCAGCCACCAAGCCTGGAGTGAGAATGAAAGCCAGAGCTTCTGCCTCATAGACATGACCCACTGTTCCACGAGACCTCCTACTATTTTGTTACGAATCTATATCTTTCTTCAATTTTCATAAATCACAATATCTTTGTGTCTTGTACCATGAAGACAGATACAAAGTTCCTGCTCTCTTTCAATTTTGCTTACTCCTTCTAAAAATTAAGTACCTTGGTGCATTTAGTTTCCAACCTTGGTCGCGTTGTCTCTGTAACCGCATTTCACCCATTACTTGCTATCTGTGCTATCAATTCACCATAAACAAGGACTTGTAAAATTTGAACAACACATGGCAACTCAAGACACGCCTTGCATAAACAGTATCCAACTTATTCCATCTCCACAATGCAAAAGATGTGGAGATGCCAATGTTGGACTGGGGTGGGCACAGTAAGAAGTCTCACATCAGGTTAAATTCCAACAGGTTTATTTGGAATCACGAGCTTTTAGAGTGCTGCTCCTTCATTAGGTGAGTGGAGAGGTAGGTTTCACAAACACGGCACATATAGACAGAGACACAATTGCAAGATAATGGTTGGAATGTGAGTCTTGACATGCAATCAAATCTTTACAGGTACAGACAGTGCGAGTGAATAGAGGGATAACCACAGGTTAAAGAGGTGTGAATTGTCTGAAGGCAGGTCAGTTAGTAGGGTTTTTGAAGCCCAGGCCAAATGGTGGGGGTTACAGATAGTGTGACATGAACCCACGATCCCGGTTGAGGCCATCCTCACACGTGTGGAACTTGGCTATCAGTTTCTGCTCGGTGATTCTGCCTTCAGGAGAACAGCAAGCACGACACCACACAACCCTGCCATGGCAACCTCTGCAAGACATGCCAGATCATTGACATGGATACCACCATCACATGTGAGAACACCAACTACCAGCTACACGGTACATACTGATGCAACTCGGCCAACTTTGTCTACCTGATATGCTGCAGGAAAGAATATCCCGAGGCATGGTACATCAGAGAGACCATGCAGACGCTATGACAACAAATGACCGGACACCGCTCGACAATCATCAGGCAGGAGTGTTCCCTTCCTGTCAGGGAACACTCCAGCAGTCAAGGGCATTCAGCCTCTGATTTTCGGGTAAGCGTTCTCCAAGGCGGCCTTCAAGACACACGACAGCGCAGAATCACCGAGCAGAAACTGATAGCCAAGTTCCGCACACATGAGGATGGCCTCAACCGGGATCTTGGGTTCATGTCACACCATCTGTAACCCCTGCGATTTGCCTGGGCTCGCAAAATCCCACTAACTGTCCTGGCTTCAGACAATTCACACCTCTTTAACCTGTGATTATCCCTCACTCCACTCTCACTGTCTGTACCTGTAAAGACTTCATTACCTGAAAAGACTCGCATTCCAACCATTATCTTGCCATTGTGTCTTTGTCTACATGTGCCGTGTTTGTGAAACCTGCCTCTCCACTCACCTGATGAAGGAGCAGCACTCCGAAAGCTCGTGATTTCAGATAAACCTGTTGGACTTTAACCTGATGTTGTGAGACTTCTAACTGTGCCCACAATGCAAAAGCCAATAAAGAGATCAACTTTCAAATGAATGGCTAAAAGTTAAAGCACCATCCAACTCCAACATACCTCAGAGTGATCCTAGATAGAACACTGACCTTCCGGAAACATCTAAAAACAACTGCAGCCACGGTCAAATCCAGAAACAACTTGATTGCCAAACAAGCTGGCTCAATGTAGGTGCTGCTACCCTCCGAACCCTCATACTCAGTAGCAGAATACCGAGCCCCTGTTTGATCAAGATCATCACACACACACACACACACACACTACACACACGTGTATCATCACTGGAACACTATGCTCAACACTACTCCCTTGGCTCCCTGTCCTGGCAAACATCACTCCTCCACATATCCACCAACTTGCAACAACCCACAGAATGATAGAAAAAGTTTGCAATGCCCACCCGCCCCTTCATGTTGATCTATTCAGCCCATCCAAGGTCCGACTCCCATCAAAAAGGCTGATCTGGAAAAATTCTCCCACACAGGACTTCAACATTCTACCTGGACAAATGAATGGGAATCATTGGACATGACAAACAAGTACCTGGTCCCAAACCCAACCCAACAACTGCCTGGTTTGAATATTCCAAGGAAAGGGTGGTCCACCCTCAGGACTGCCCACAGCCACCAGCTTGGCCAACCTCCACAGATGGGGCATTAGTGCCAGCCCCCTATGTGCCTGTGGGAGAGAGCAAACTATGCACCACGTCATGGAAGAGTGTCCAATCCACAGACTCAATGGAGACCTATCCACACTCAACAGGACTGGAAGAACCTTCTTAGCTTAGGGACTTTGCATTTGAAAATAAATTAATTCATCTCATTCTTGTAAATGCTTCATGCATTCAGATATAGTGCATTTAACTTTAATTCTTTTTCTATTTTTACTTATTTTCTAATGCCGTGTTACCTTTGTTAAGTTCTTTGTCTCTACTGGATCCACGACATTTAATTTAACCCAAATTGCTGCTCTATAGCCCTGACATTTTTCTCACTTCTTTTGAATTCACCCTTTCCTGAATCCTCACATCCCAACTTTATTAATTCAAAACCCTATCTCCCACTATAGTTCTTCAGTGTACCAGAACACTGGTCCCAGCCCAGGTTAATGAAACCCAGCTCAATGCAACAGTTTCCCCTTTTTGCTCTGACGAAGGGTCATCCAGACTCGAAACATTCATTCTATTCTCTCTCCACAGATGCTGTCAGACCTGCTGAGATTTTCCAAAATTTTTCTGTTTTTGTTTCAGATTCCAGCATCCGCAGTATTTTGCTTTTATCATCTCTTTCCAGGACTGGTGTCAGAGCCCCAGAAATCAAAAATCCTGCCTCTCGCACGATCCTTTCAGCCATGTATTTAACCTTCCGAAGAAAGTTTTCTGAAGAAGAGGCATATCGGACTCAAAACATCAAGTCTCCCACAGACACTGCCAGGTCTACTGTGTTTTTCCTGTATTCTGTTTTATGACAAGTCTCCAGCATCTGTCTCATTAACCCTTTAATCTGAGTGTCCCAATGCCAATTGGCATGTGGCTCATATATCCAGAGATTATTATCTGTGAAGGTCTGCATTTTAATTTCTCTCCTCACCCCTCAAGCTCTGGAGACTTGAAGAATTCCAGCAGTACCCCTTTTACAATTTCTCCCCCACACCAGCACCGCCCAAAATCTACACTCCACCCCCCGCTCCCCACCGACCCACACACCCCCTTCCCTCCCCCCACTGCTATTATAATTCTGGCAGCAACCACCCCCACTGCTTTTTCAGGTTTGCTCTCGTGCTAAAGTGTGCTGTAAACATTTGGCTGGCCCTCCCCTGCCCACTAACAAAATCTGCATCACTAACTTAAATGTGGAGATGCTGGTGTTGGACTGAGGTCGGCACATAAGAAATCCTCACAACACCAGGTTAAAGTCCAACAGGTTTATTTGGTATCGTGAGCTTTCGGAGAGCTGCTCCTTTGTCATCACCTGATGAAGGGGCAGCACTCCAAAAGCTCGTGATTCCAAATAAACCTGTTGGACTTTAACCTGGTGTTGTGAGACTTCTTTTACTGTGCTCATTAACTTAATGAAAGGGATGCAACTGCATCCGGTTCGAAAACAGAAAATGCTTGAAAACCTCAGCGGGCCTGACAGCATCCGTGGAGAGAGAACAGAGCCAACGTTTCGAGTTTGGGTGCCTCTTGGTCAGAGCTGACCTTTCATCGGTGCTTCATCAGACTTGTCAACCAATCAGCACTCTCTTCTCATACAGCATCAATGGGTTGGTTTCCCTTAGATTTGTATTCTTGCAAATTACCTGATGAGTGCAGGACAAAAAACTTTATCAAGAATTTCTCTTTTTTCAGCAATACATAATTAATACCCGCCACCTGTTTCTCTTAACCTGAACAACTGACAGTAACCAAACTTAACAATGCAACGGACAAAGCATCAACAATAGTTGACATAATATTAACAAACTGTAACACTGCAATTGACAAGAAATTAACAGTGCTTGGCACTAGTTACATGGCTATGTGGTAATCCATTCTGCAATTGGACAGGTTACAGCCAAGTAGACTTTACTTGTAACAGAAACAGAAAATGCTGGAAAATCCCAGCAGGTCTGACAGCATCTGCGGAGAGAGAATAGAGCCAACGCGACCATCCAGACTCGAAATGTTGGTTCTGTTTTCTCTCCACAGATGCTGTCAGGCCTGCTGAGATTTTCTCGCATTTCTCTTTTTGTTTGACTCCAGCATCCACAGTATTTTGCCTTTTAGACTTTACTTGTGATTTGCTGAATTTATTGGATTACAACCAGTTCAGGGACTGCTCGGGGTCAGCAGAGGTCTGATAGCAGCGCTGAGTATCACTGTGAGCAAAGTTTCTCTCCTCTCCAAAGCTAACCCTTCTATAACTTTCTGTTTTATTGTGAAACAATCATGGAAACCCTATGCTAACTTCCTATATTGTTCTGGCAAGTGTTGGCAGATATCGGATAAAAGTAAATTACTGCGGATGCTGGAATCTGAAACCGAATGAGAAAATGCTGGAAAATCTCAGCAGGTCTGGCAGCATCTGTAAGGAGAGAAAAGAGCTGACGTTTCGAGTCCAGATGATGCTTTGTCACCTCTTTTCTCTCCTGACAGGTGCTGCCAGACCTGCTGAGATTTTCCATAATTTTCTCTTTTGTTTGGCAAGTGTCACTGGTTATATCAACCCACGGAAGTTTCTTCTATAACCGGGTCTTCATGGCAGCTTACGACAAAGTTTTTGCCAAGGTGGAGCAAGAGGTTGACTGCTACTTTCAGTTAATGCCATGAAAATAATCCATGCAGCAGCACAGTACAAACATGTCCAGTGTTTGGACATGAACTCTGCTAGTCAGAGTTTTCAACCCTCGCTGCCAATTTATTCATGTACTCTATCATCTGTTGCTATATTGGAGACATGCACTTATCTGCTTAGGCAGCACTCACTATAGATTCTAGTAGATTTCCTGGCTGCCTTTTAATCATTTACTTTGAAAGTAGTAATTTTAAATGGGCACTTACACAGAGAGGACAACACTGGAGAGAGATGCATGCTATGCAGCATGCTGGAAACTGACAAAATTCATGACAATCATAAGAATCAATCACAAAATCATAGACTCCCTACAGTGCAGAAGGAGGCCATTCAGCCCATCGTGTCTGCACCGGCTGTCCGACAGAGCATCTTACCCAAGGCCATCCCCTGTCCCCATAACCGCATGTATTTACCCCGCTAATCCATCTAACCTACACATCTTGAGACACTAAAGGGCAATTTAGCAAAGCCAATCCACCTACCTGTACATCTTTGGATTGGAGTAAACTGCAGCACCCAGAGGAAACCCGCACAGACACGGGGAGAATGTGCAAACTCCACACAGACAGTGACCCAAGTCAGGAATCGAACCCATGTCGCTGTGAGGCAGCAGTGCTAACCATTGTGCCACCGTGCTGCCCAAGAACATAGGGACAGCAGTCAACTTTTCAGCCCCTCTAGCCTGATCCTGCCATACAATTAGATCTTGGCTCAACTCTACCTGAATTCCATCGATCCACCTTGGTTCCGTAACCTTCATTACCATTCCAAATTAAATCCATACATTTTAAATTGACTCCCAGCCTCAACAGCTATTTTGCGGAAGTATTTTCAGTATGCTTTAAGTCAGGAAATTCTTTCTGATATCAACTCTGAAATGGCCTAGCTATATCTTAGGTTTTGCTCTGGACTCTCCATCAGAGGAAATAGTTTCTCTCCCACCTACCCTGTTGAATCCTTTAATCATCTTAAATGCTTCAATAAGATCACCCCTCATGCTTGTATATGTAAGGGAGTACAAACCTAGTGTAATGTAATTTGTTTTCAAATATATTTTTCACTCAGCAGGTCTTGTCGAATCTGTGGAGAGAGAAAGAGAGTTAACATATCAGGTCAATGACCTTCCATCAAAACTGGTTGGTGTTAAGAGATGAACTGTTTCTAAACAAGAAAAGGGCCATTGGAGAATGAACCAAAGAAGTCTGTGATAGGATAGTGATTTGCACTATAAATTCTAATTGGTCATGCTTACTCCAATGACTGCCCTTGCTCTCCATATGATGGCCGCGACATTCCGATCCTACAGCATTCCCAAAATGTCAATGGACCTTTGGCTGGTCCATCAACTTTTCTGTCCCACCTGCGACGAATCCCACCACAGGTGGGACCAAAACCATCCCAGCAATATTGCGGGCAATATCCTGGCAATATTCATGATATTGAAAACCCTGTGTATTTTCACCAGTGTTACACACGATTCTAGTTGACAACCAAAATGCGGTAACCAAGAGAACAAAGCATGCACAGCAATTTAAAAACATTGCACGCTCTGCCTTCCATCTTACCATTCTTCTAACAAATGAATAGAAATGTTAAAAATCCACATAAAAACTCTCCAACGCTGTGGGTTATGTTTCGCAGGTCCAACGATGTCATTTACTCATCTTTTTAATAATTAACCAGTAATACAATTAACCTCACCTGGATCCCTAATAGAATCCTACAGGGCAGGAGGAGGCCATTCGGCCCATCAAGTCTGCACCAACCACAATCCCACCCAGGCTCTATTCCCATAACCCCATGCATTTACCCTAGCTAGCCTCCTGACACTAAGGGGCAATTTAGAATGGCCAATCCATCGAACCCGCACATCTTTGGACTGTGGGAGGAAACTGGAGCATCCGGAGGAAACCCACGCGGGCACGGGGAGAACGTGCAGACTCTGCACAGACAGTGACCCAAGCTGGCAATCAAACCCAGGAACCTGGCGCTGTGAGGCAGCAGTGCTAACCACTGTGCCATCGTGCCTCCATGTGGCTGGTGGCTAACGTAATGGGGAATGCTGCCTTTAAGAGTGGCATCAGTAAACTGACTCCACATTATAAGAGATTTTTATGCTATAAGCATGCCCTATATTTTGTTTATATTTCAGGCTGCCCTTTTGTGTCTATGAGTGTTATCCAGGCGGCACTGTGCAGAACAGATTGGAATAGTATTTGGCCTAGCATGTTGGTGGGGCTAAATGGAGGTAATGGTGTGCAGCTGGGCTACATTTACATTGCTGGTTGGCAATAAATTTGTATCATATTGTTCCACTCAGAGCACTTTGTGCAGTAGTGTGCAATGGTTGATTGTGGGTCATGTGACGATACTGTGCCTTTAAGAAATGTATTTTAATCATGTTTCTCTGCAGGATGTTTCTGCAGTGCTTGCAATTTGTTGGCACCATGTTGCCTGTAGCTGGTGTCCCTCATTGTTGCTGAGGCGATATAATTGATATCATGTTGATTTTAATCTGGGCTAATACAGTGTTCTGTGGTTTTAATGTGTCCCCTGGGATTGCTGAGTGGAGTTTGATTGGAGGTGATTGACAGGTCGTGTCATGTGGTCAGGGATAGCAATGTTTCAGAGAAAAGTCCAGTTTTTAGTTTCGCATTTCTGCAATAGCTTGAAGTGGAGAGAAGCAATAGGGCTTTTTCCCTCTCTCTGGAGCTGGAGTTTCTGTTCTCTGTGTGGCTGTTTATGGAAGCCACCAGAGATTAACTTTACCTCCCTGAATTGTCTGTTTTGAGGATATATCCTTCTCTGCAAACAGCTGGCCTGGATTTCTGTCCATAGGTGTTACAAAGCTGAAGATCCAGCATCACATGAGCGCACTTGCTTTTTGTGCTATGTCTAAAGAAGGGTGTGTGTCTGTGGGATGGTGTTTAACTTGGAACAACAGAGAGAGCTAGCTGTCAGGAGTTATACTGTGTCATGTTTAAGTCTTGTGCTTGGTAAAAGTTATGCTAATTCTTTTTGTTATATTCTAACTGTGTTCTTAAATAAACTTTATTTGATAAAAGCTCCCTAGTGGGTCACTTGAATCATACCTGGAGTGAAACACCTTAGGGTCTAGGCTAACTTCATAAAACACCTTGGAGTTTCTGCCTGGGTCAGCAAACCATGTCACAATTTTTGTACATTCATTTTATTTCCACTGAAGCCAAAAATAAGAACTCGCATTTAGTTAGTGCACTTAGCAGAGGAAGTTATTCTAAGCTATTTCGCAGTGGTGTGACAAAATAAATGAACATCAAGCCAAAGAATGAAATATTCGGAGGGAATAATCAAAAACTTGGTCAGAGAGCTGGGTATTCACAAAGGCTCTTTCGGATGTGAGGGGAGGTGTCGATGTTGAGCGATTTAGAGAGGGAGTGTGGAGTATGGAGCCCCAGTAGCTGAAAGCACAACCACAATGGTGGCGAGAATGGGAGTGTGGTGGTGGGGTGCACAGGAGGCTGCAATTGGAGGAACATGAAGTTCTCGGATGGTTGTAGGGTTTGAGGAGGTGACGGAGAATGAGGCCATGAATGGATCTCAATGTGAGGATGATCATTTGAATTGTTGGTGGACCAAGAATCAATGCAGATCATCAGCAGGCACAAATGTGATGGTTACATAGATCTTGGTGCAGATTAAGATAGAGACAGCTAGAGTTTTGGATGACATTGTACGGGGAACATCAAACTAATTACACTAGTGACAACTGTGTTTGCTCAAATGAATGACCAGCAATGAAAATAATAAACATTATGCTACAGAACTTTGGGACGGCACGGTGGCACACTACTGCTTCACAGCGCCAGGGACCCGGGTTCGATTCCCGGCTTGGGTCACTGTCTGTGTGGAGTTTGCACATTCTCCCCATGTCTGTGTGGGTTTCCTCCGGGTGCTCCGGTTTCCTCCCACAGTCCAAAGATGAGCGGGTTAGGTGGATTGATCATGTTAAATTGCCCCTTAGTGTCAGGGGGACACGCTAGGGTAAATGCATGGGGTTATAGGGATAGGGACTGGGTGGGATTGTGGTCGGGGCAGACCCGATGGGCAGAATGGCCTCTTTCTGCACTGTAGAGATTCTATGATTCTATTAAAATGTTGAAAATTATTGGTTCACTGAGGTATTTGTTCGAAGTGTCCGACACTTAAACAATATCAGAAACTAGTGAAAGATACTTGGAGCTTCGTGAAAGATGAACTTCATGAAAATGATTTGAAATACTGAAAGCGATTTGTTTATTTCTGGATGTTCTCGACAAGGTTGAGCACAGCTGACCTTCTTACCCTTTGAATGTAGTGAATTATATTGAGTGTGAGTTTTCCTCTCAAAGACTGAACACAATTGAAGGTGGCACAGTGATTAGCACTGCTGCCTCACAGCGCTAGGAACCCGGGTTCGATTCCGGCCTTGGGTGACTGTCTGTGTGGAGTCTGCACGTTCTCCCCGTGTCAGCGTAGGTTTCCTCCGGGTCCTCTGGTTTCCTCCCACAATCCAATGATGAGCGCGTTAGGTGGATTGGCCATGCTAAATTGCCCCTTAGTGTCAGGGGGACTAGCTAAGGTTAGCTAAGGTTAAGCCTTGCTTCCTCCTGCCTTAGCCGGTGGCACAATGATTAGCACTGCTGCCTCGCAGCTCCAGGGATCCGGGTTCAATTCTGGCCTTGGGTAACTGTGTGAAGTCTGCATGTTCTCCCCATGTCTGCGTGTGTTTCCTCCGGGTGCTCCAGTTTTTTCCCACAGTCTGAAAGATGTGTAGGTTAGATTGATTCACCATGCTAAATTGCCTCTTAGTGTCCCAAGATGTGTAGGTTCTATGGATTAGCCATGGTAAATGTGTGGGGTTATGGGGATAGGGCGGGGGAAGAGGGCCAGGGTTAGATACGCTGTCATAGTCGGTGCAGACTCGATGGGCTGAATGGCCTCCTTCTGCACTGTAAAGATTCTCTGATTCTATAACAGCACAAGGTTTGTTCTCCATTCTGGCTGGAGTTGATTTGAGACCACCCCTCCCTCCATGCCCCATCCATGGAGCTCTGGGTTGGATCTGCCATTGGCAGAGAACTCAAGAAAGCGAAAAACGACGTTGTTGTACATTTTTGCCGATGTACAGCGCTTGGAGCACCGTGGTTAGCACTGCTGCTTTACAGTGCCAGGGACCCGGGTTCGATTCCCGGCCTTGGGTCACTGTCTGTGCAGAGTTTGCACATTCTCCCCGTGTCTGCGTGGGTTTCTTCCGGGTGCTCCAGAATCCTTCCACACTCCAAAGGTGTGTAGGTTAAGTGCATTGGCCATGTTAAGTTGCCCCTTAGTGTTCCGGGATGTGTAGATTAGAGGGATTAGCGGGGTAAATATGTGGGGTGACAGGGATAGGACCTGGGTGGGATAGTGGTTGGTGCAGACTCGATGGGCTGAATGGAATCCTTCTGCACTGTAGGGATGCTATGATTCACCTCCCAGATTCCTCCATTGCCAGGGCCACTTAGTCAGCACCAGGATAAGTGCCCTGCTCCTGCCCGAGGGCTCCATTCCCTGACAAGTTGGTTCCCATCACTGAAGAAAGTGTGGCCTGCGGACTTAAGACCACAAGACATAGGAGCAGAATTCGGCCACTCGGCCCATCCAGTCCACTCTGCCATTCAATCATGGCTGATATTTTTCTCATCCCCGTTCTCCTGCCTTTTCCCCATAACCCTGATCCCCTTATTAATCAAGAATCTATCGAACTCTGTCTCAATGACCTGGCTTCCACAGCCTTCTGTGGCAAAGAGTTCCACAGATTCACCACTCTCTGGCTGAAGAAATTCCTCTTCATCTCCGTTTTAAAGGATTGTCCTTTTAGTCTGAGGTTGTGCTCTCTGGTTCTAGTTTTTCCTACTAGTAGAAACGTCCTCTCCACATCCACTCTATCCAGGCCTCGCAGTCTCCTGTAAGTTTCAATAAGATTCCCCCTCATCCTTCTAAACTCCAACAATTACTGACCCAGCATCCTGAACTTTGGCAGCTGCTAACCCTCTCAGACCCCGACAACTGTCATTTAACACTGGAAAGCAAAGACAGAAAGGAGAGAAGGATTATTTTCTGGGGAAGATCATGAGGACGTTGAGTGCCCCACCAGAAACAGTGGAAGAAATTGAACCCACAATAACCTTTAACAAAGACACGGATAAGCATTTGAAAAATAAAACATTGTTCGGAGGTGACACAGAAACAACAGACTAAATAGCTTCTGTTGTCCGCTGCAGAATTCTGATTCCCTAAATTATTATTTGTGGTTCTATCAGTAACAATGATAGGTTGGGAATCCCACTTGTTCAAATTAGCTGTGCCACCCACACAGATTTGGGGTTTCTTATGTTTATGCTGAAGCAACGCGGTCAATTATTTCTCTAAGTAGTTGTCACATTGTAATCATTTTAAAATGCTAGAACTGAACCAGCATTCTTTGTGAGCAGAATTTTCCCAAAGGGTCACACTGGTGGCAAAATGTCACCATTGTCAATTGTCGGAAAAATCCATCTGGTTCACTAACGTCCTTTAGGGAAGGAAATCTGCCGTTCTTACCCGGTCTGGCCTACATGTGACCTCAGAGCCACAATGATGCACTATCAATCAAAGACTAGTTTGTATGCAAGAACAAATAGGCTTTTATTCGCAAAAGACTTGGAGCACACCCATGCTGATGAACTGGTCCGGCGACTGAGGCAGGGGGGGTTGGGAGCAGTCACCTTTATACCTGGACCAGGGGGGGGAGGAGTCTGAGGCAGGGCCGGCAGGGGCATGCCCAGGCATGTCACACACACACACAGGCAATAAGCTTAACAGTGGTTTACCACACACAGCAATGTGGTTGACTCTCAACTGCCCTCGGGCAACTGGGGAAGGGCAATAAATGCTGGCCAGCCAGTGACGCCCATGTCCCACGAATGAATTTTTTAAAATGGAGGTCTCCGCACTGGTCTTTTCAGTGCGTTCTGGATTTCAATCTTTTGGGACTCAGTCATTTTTCTGGGCAGCTGGAAGCTTTGCACCGGTACGGGCTGGTGGTGGTGGAGGAGGGTTGGGAGAGGGGGCGGGGCATAGTGGGAGGGGAGGAGATGGAGGAGGAGGAGGTGAAACCGGCTTCAGAGCGCTCGGAACGCCATTTTGCGCCCCGATCTGCCGGTGAACTGAGAGACCTCCTCCCACCAACCACACCCCCACCCCACCCCCATTGACATTGGATCCCCTCCCCTCCCCTTCATCGGCTGCATGTTCTTCCCCCACACCGACACAGTTTGCCGGCATCGAGGCATCAGGCCCCTCCCAATGGATACTCTGGCAGACCCCCGACATGCCTCCCCTGCCCATCACCTGCCCAGGAATGAGATGGCAGACCAGCTGAACACTTTGGTTCTGTCTTCACTAAGGAAGGCACAAATAACCTTCCAGAAATACTAGGAGGCAGAGGGTCTAGCATGAAGGAGGAACTGATGGAAGTCTTTATCAGTCAGGAAATTATATTGGGGAAATTGTTGGGATTAAAACCCAATAGGTCCCGAGGGCCTGATGCTCTGCATCTCAGAGTACTCAAGGAATTGGCCCAAGAAATAGTGGATGCATTGGTGATCATTTTCCAGCATTCTATAGACTCTGGAAGAGTTCCAGTGGATTGGATGGTTGCTAATGCGACCCCACTTTTTTTAAAAGGAGGGAGAGAAAAAACGGGGAATTATAGACCGGTTACCCTGACATCGGTGGTGGAGAAAATGCTGAAGTCAATTATTAAGGATGTAATAACTGAGCATTTGGAAAGCGGTGATAGGATCGGTCCAGGTCAGCATGGATTCAGAGTCATAGAGTTGTAGAGGTTTACAGCATGGAAACAGGCCCTTCAGCCCAACTTGTCCATACCGCCCTTTTTTTACATCTCGAAGCTAGTCCCAATTGCCCGTGTTTGTCCCATATCCCTCCATACCCATCTTACCCATGTAACTATCTGAATGCTTTTTAAAAGACAAAATTGTACCCTCCTCTACTACTACCTCTGGTAGCTTGCTCCAGACACTCACCACCCTCTGTGTGAAATATTTGCCCCTCTGGACACTTTTGTATCTCTCCCCTCTCACCTTAAATCTATGCCCTCTAGTTTTGGACTCCCTACCTTTGGGAAAAGATATTGACTATCTAGCTGATCTATGCCCCTCATTATTTTATAGACCTCTATAAGATCACCCCTCAGCCTTCTATGCTCCAGAGAAAAAAGTCCCAGTCTATCCAGTCTCTCCTTGTAACTCAAACCATCAAGTCCCGGTAGCATCCTAGTAAATCTTTCCTGCATTCTTTCTAGTTTAATAATATCCTTTCTATAATAGGGTGACCAGAACTGTACACAGTATTCCAAGTGTGTCCCTACCAATGTCTTGTCCAACTTCAACAAAACATCCTAACTCTTGCATTCAATGTTCTGACCAATGAAACCAAGCATGCCTTCTCTGTCCACCTGTGACTCCACTTTCAAGGAGCTATGAACCTCTAGGTCTCTTTGTTCTGTAACTTTCCCCAATGCTCTACCATTAACTGAGTAATTCCTGCCCTGGTTCAATCTGCCAAAATGCATCACCACGCATTTATCTAAATTAAACTCCATCTGCCATTCCCCAGCCCACTGGCCCAATTGATCAAGATCCCGTTGCAATCCGAGATAACTTCCTTCACTGTCCACTATGCCATCAATCTTGGTGTCATCTGCAAACTTACTAACCATGCCTTCTATATTCTCATCCAAATCATTAATTTAAATGACAAATAACAGTAGACCCTGCACTGATTCCTGAGGCACACCGCTGGTCACAGGCCTCCAGTTTGAAAAACAACCCTCTACAACCACCTTCTGGCTTCTGTCATCAAGCCAATTTTGTATCCATTTAGCTACCTCACCCTGGATTCACTGAAGGAAAATTGTGCTTGACAATTCTTCTGGAATTTTTTGAAGATGTGACCAGTAGAGTGGACAAGGGAGAACCAGTGAATGTTCCCACACAAGAGATTAATGAGCAAAATTAAAGCTCATAGTATTGCGGGTAATGTATTGGTGTGGATAGAGAACTGGTTGGCAGACAGAAAGCAGAGAGTGGGAATATATGGGTCCTTTTCAGAGCGGCAGGCAGTGACTAGTGGGGTACTGCAGGGTTCAGTGCTGGGACCCCAGATATTCACAACATATATTAATGATTTGGGTGAAGGAATTGAATGCAAAATCTCCAAATTTGCAGACAACACTAAACTGGATGGCAGTGTGTGCTCTGAGGAGGTTGCTAAGAGGCTGCAAGTTGATTGGACAGGCTGGCTGAGTGGATAAATACTTGGCAAATGCAGTACAATGTCGATAAACGTGAGGTTATCCACTTTGGTGCCAAAAACAAGAAGGAAGATTAGTATCTGAATGGTGACCGTTTAGGAAAACGGGAAGTGCAACGTGACCGGGGTGCCATTTTTAAAGCTTATTTATCAGGGATTGTACATTAATTACAGAATCCACCTGATATTCAACCCACTGAAATCAATGAGATATTTAGGTTGATTGGCCATGCTAAAAATTGCCCTTCGTGTCCTGAGAGGCGTAGGTTAGAGGGATTAGTGGGTAAATATGTAGGGATATGGAGGCAGGGCCTGGGTGGGATTGTGGTCGGTGCAGACTCGATGGGCCGAATGGCCTCTTTCTATACTGTAGGGTTTCTATGATTCTATGATATGTGTGGACAAAAATCTACCACCCAAGCTTTGCCCAGTTTCATTTCAGGGTGGGATTACAATGCTATATTGAGGGGGAGCTGCACTGCTGGTGATGCTATCTTTCAGCTGAGGAGTTAGACTGGGGCACTCTCTGCCCTGTCATTTCCATATGTGTGCCAGAATTCTACCACCCCACCCGCCATGGAATCGGAGCGGGCGAGGGGCAGACAACGGAAATGTCCGTTGCTCTCAGGCGGGATTTTCCGGTCTCACTTGAGCGAGGCTGTGAAATCCCGGCCATAGGATCAGAATCCGGCTCAGCCTGAGCTGGAATCACAGTGCCCTAGACAGTGGAGTGTGAATGCAATCTGGGTCAACTGGAGGCTGCAGCTGAGGATGCACAGGATGATCCCTGCCAATCATGTATTTCAAGTGGCGAAGAGGGCAAGGGTGACAAGGAAGACTCAAGATTTGCTTGCGGGAGTTTGGGATACATGGAAAAAAAACATAGGAAACAAAGGAATTGGGATCAGAAGTAGGCAATTCAGCCCTTTGAGCCTGCTCTGCCATTCAATCAGATCATGGCTGATCTTTCCCTGGTCTCAAATCCTCCTCTCTCCCTGTTCTCCATATCTCTTGAACCCATTTTTAAAAATCAGAAATCTATCTATCTCTTTCTGGAAACCATTTAGTGATTCAGATATTTTTCTGACCCTGACTACTGTTGTCAATTTGTTTTTGCATGTCAGGGGAATGCTATCCCACTCAGGCTTCATGACACAGGGGCAAATGGATCCTCAATGCTGGAACAGAAACCCATTTAGGGGGAATTTCCCTGCTACCTACAATTTAAAATTGGGTAAGTTCCCCACTCTATTTTAGCAGCAACCAACCGTTCCACCCCTCAGTCTAATTTCCAGCAGGCCTGGCATGGGCAGAAGTGTTAAAATTTGATCCCTCTATCTGGCTCCCTCCCCTGGCTGTCATTTGCCTTTGAGGGGGCGAAGGACAATGAGAAATGGAACTCTGTCTTTTACCAGGCTGTAATTAACCTCTTGGCCCAACCAGGCCTCAGCCAATTTCCCCAGAGGTTCCAGAGTTCTGACGTGAAATGAGGCCCACAGAATTCCACAGCCTAAACTTAGAACAGGAGAACGGTTAACTAAGAGATAAAGTTGATCCACAAACATTCTCCTGATGTAATGTCTCTCCTTTTCATACCAAGAATGAACAGTTTGGTGTTTTATCTCGACACCACAGCTTAACTGCAGAGACCACATTGACAGAAGAGATAAGTGCAAGTGATGGAAATTCAGGAAATGAATGGTCACTCAGATTATAAATGGTATTTCCATAAACTCAGCGGCAAAGGAATGAGGATTTATTTCAACAAAATTTCACTTGAAGGGAATTAAGTTGGCATAAGTGAAAGAGTTGGTGAGTTTAGGGATAGGGATGGCCGGCACGATGGCACAGTGGTTCGGGTGACATGGTGGCACAGTGGTTCGGGTGGCATAGTGGTTCGGGTGGCACGGTAGCACAGTGGTTATCACTGCTGCCTCACAGCGCCCGGGACCCAGGTTCGATTCCCGGCTTGGGTCACTGCCTGTGTGGAGTTTGCATGTTCTCCCTGCGTGGGTTTCCTCCGGGTGCTCCGGTTTCCTCCCACAGTCTGAAAGACGTGCTGGTTAGGTGTATTGAACCAAACAGGCGCCAGAGTGTGGCGACTAGGGGAATTTCACAATAACTTCATTGCAATGCTAGTGTAAGCCTTACTTGTGACTAATAAATAAACTTTAAAAAATGGTTTGTTGCAATTGTATCGGGTGTTGGTGAGGCCACACCTGGAGTATTGTTTGCAGTTTTGGTGTCTTTATCTGAGGAAGGATGTCCTTGCTATAGAGGGAGTACAGCAAAGGTTTACCAAGCTGATCCCTGGGATGGCAGGACTGTCATATGAGGAGAGACTAAGTTGGTTAAGATTATCTTCAATGGAGTTTAGAAAAGTGAGAAGGGATTTCATAGAAACTTATAAAATTCTAACAGGGTTAGACAGAGTAGATTCAGAAAGAATGTTCCCAATGGTGGGGGAGTCCAGAACTAGGAGGTCATAGTTTGAGGATAAGGGGTAAACCTTTTAGAACTGAGGTAAGGGAAAATTTCTTCACCCAGAGACTGGTGAATGCGTGGAATTCACTACCACAGAAAGTAGTTGAGGCCAAAATATTGTTTGATTTCAAGAGGAAATTAGATATCACTGTTGGGGCAAAAGGGATCAAGAGATATGGGGGGAAGGGGGGATCAGGATATTGAATTTAATGATCAGCCACGATCAAAATGAATGGCAGAGCTGGCTCAAAGGGCTGAATGGCCTCCTCCTGCTTCTTGAATCTATGTTTATAGGCTCATTGGAGACTCATTGGCTCATTGGAGACAGGCAGCAGAGTTTTGCCCTCGTGTATACAGCAGATGAAAGGTAGGCGGTCAGCCAGGAGGACATTGAATAATCCAAATCTAGTAGCAATAACTGCCTGGCTGACAGTTTCAGCAGTGAATGAGTTGAGGCAAGATTGGAGTCGGGATGGTGCTACGAAAGTGAAAATAGCCAGTGAGATTCAGGCAATTGGGAGAGGTTAGATATAATTTGCTGGGCCAATGCTTATTCATTCTTCACAATAAGAAGAATCATATACACAGCACAGTAAAACTGGCAGCCATAGGTTTAAATAATGTGTAGCTGTGAGACATATGCAGTACATAATGCTCAGACAGTCTGTCTTAGTGATAAATAATTATAGTAACTGTTTGCATCAGTGGAACAAGACACTGAAATTGTCTTTGATCATTCATTAAAATACTATCCATTAAAACAGAGGACACCATGAAATTCCGAGTTAAGTCACGGCATTTAGAGAAACCTTCCATTTGATATTGTCGGGGTGAAAGTTCGAGGTGAAAGATCAGGGCTGAGGTCAGAATGGTGTTTCATGCTTTTTCGAAGAAGAGTCTCCAGAGAATAGTCAAGTGACTCCATTTCCTTCAGCCAGATTTATTGCTTGTTCATTGTCATCAGAGCTCGGTAACCAGCTCTCGGGCTACGGATCAAACATTTCTCCCCCATGTCATCGTGAGAAACACAAGCCTACTTTAGAAAAGAGATGTGCACTCACCACCGGCAAGCATCCTCCCTAAACCCAACAATGTAAAACACAGTCATTTTCTAACCCTGTCACTGTGGCTGTGAATAAATCTTCAGTGAGCAATTGTCCAACTGACCAAGAGGCAGACCAATGATAATAATGTACTCACAAGCACAGATTGTTTACTGACATGTACAACAACAATTCTCCAAGCACCAGGTTCAAATCTAAAAGAAAATAAATGGAAAGAACTTGCATTTCCATAGCACCGGTTTTCAAAATACCTTGCAGTCAACTAAGTACTTTCTTTGAAGTGTAATTATTGTTGTAGTGTGGGAGTTACAACAACTAAGTCACACTTGACAGGCTCCCTCAATGTAATAGAATCATTGAATTCCATTCGGCCCATGGTAACCATGGTAAATGACCAAATCATTTTTTTGGTTATGTTGATTAAGGGATCAATACTTATCAGGAGACCAGGGATAACGCACCAGCTCTTACTCAAAAGAAAGTGGTATAAGATCTTTGAAATCCACCTGAGAGGATAAACAGGGCTAAGTTTTAACACCTCATCAAGAAGATGGCATCACCAACAGTGCAGCACTCCCTCAATACTGCACTGAAATTCCACCCTGAAATTAATTTGGGCAAGGTTTAGGTGGTCGATTTTTATCCACATAGATTTCAATAGAATGAATATCAGATGGATTCTATAATTAAGGTACAAACCTTGCCGCCCCCCCCCCCCCGACCCTCCCACAGATAACCATACAGTCAGCAAAGACAGAAATCACCCCCTCCCCCGATGTTTGAACTTTAATCATGAGCAGCTCCGTCTAAACCACTTTGAGCTGTGAGCTTAGCTCTTATTCTTAGAGTAATCATAGGAATTAAAAGTTATCTCAGTTCTGACACAAAATAATCTTCTGCGAGACTGGTCAATTTGGTGACTTCTTCCCTCCCATCTGTCTGTGTTGGAGTTTGACTGTGTCTGCATGGGTTTCAAAGGACAAAGAACAAAGAAGAGTACAGCACAGGAACAGGCTCTTCGGCCCTCCAAGCCTGCGTCGATCATGATGCCTGCCTAAACTAAAATCATATGCACTTATGGAGTCTGTATCCTTCCATTCACATCCTATTCATGTATTCGTCTAGTTGCCCCTTAAATGCCATTATCGTACCTGCTCCCACCACCTCCTCGGGCAGCACGTTCCAGACATTCATCACCCTCTGTGTAAAAAACCTTCCCTCGCACACCTCCTCTAAACTTTCCCCCTCGCACCTTAAACCTATGTGCTTGACTTTTCTACCCTCGGAAAGAACATCTGATGCTACTCATAATCTTGTAAACCTCCATCAGGTTACCCCTCAACCTCCATTGTTCCAGTGAGAACAAATCGAGTTTATCCAACCTCTCCTCATAGCTAATACCCTCCAGACCTGGGTGCTCTGGTTTCCTCCTACACTCCAAAGGGTTAGGTTGATTGACCCTGGTACATTGCCCTTAGTATCTTCATTGCAGTGTTAAAGCCTACTTGTGACACTAACAAATAAACGTAAACTTAATATGTGGTGTTACTGGGATAGGGCCTGGGTTGGATTGTTGTCGGTGCAGGCTAAATGGACTGAATGGCTTCCCTCGGTACAGTAGGGATTCTATTATTCTCTGATTCTATGATCTCTAAGGTCCAATTAATATTGTTAGACTAATAAATTTGAAGAACTGGTGATGTTCACCTGAAGAATAAAGGAAGTTTTGGGGTAAGTTTTACAATACCCCTTTCTCAGTACCGAGCTTGACCTGTCATAAGAACACAAGAACTAGGAGCAGGAGTCGGCCATCTGGCCCCTCGAGCCTGCTCCGCCATTCAATAAGATCATGGCTGATCTTTTCGTGGACTCAGCTCCACTTACCTGCCCGCTCCCCATAACCCTTAATTCCTTTACTATTCAAAAATTTATCTATCCTTGCCTTAAAAACATTCAATGAGGTAGTCTCAACTGCTTCACTGGGCAGGGAATTCCATAGATTCACAACCCTTTGTGTGAAGAAGTTCCTGCTCAACTCAGTCCTAAATCTGCTCCCCCTAATTTTGAGGCCATGACTCCTAGATCTATTTTCACCTGCCAGAGGAAGCAACCTCCTTGCTTCTATCTTATCTATTCCCTTCATAATGTTATAAGTTTCCATAGAATCTCCCCTCATTCTCCTGAATTCCAAAGAGTATAGCCCCAGTCTACTCACAAGCCAACCCTCGCAACTCCGGAATCAACCTAGTGAATCTCCTCTGCACCCCCTCCAGTGCCAGTATATCCTTTCTCAAGTAAAGAGCCAATGTCAGGAATTTGGGTTTGCAGAACAGTGGGGGAGGGGTGGTGGGGTGGGGGTGGGGGGGGTGGGGGGTGGGGGGTGGAGTGGGGGCACACGGGATTCTTTATTTATTACAATTTCATGGAGAGAAACCCAAAATTGGAGATATACACTCCCTGGAATCAAAATTCTACACCAGCAATGTAAGTTAGTTGTAATGGTGAACAATTTTTTAAAAAAATGAAATTAACTTTGTAAATTCAATTCAGCAATGTATTGTTAACATAGTCCCGATCTAGTAGGCATCTTGCGTTCGGCTAACAGGAAAACATTAATCTTCCTGCTGATAATTCCTCATGTTTACACATGTTTGATGGACGACTTCCTTTCATTAGCTTAATGAGTAGCTTCTCTGTTCTATAGCTACAGACCTTGCTGTGAACTATGGAATATTAAAATAGCCCAAGATTCTCAAAACATGTGGGATTCAAGTCACATGAAAATAAGAGCTTTTAAAGCTAACCTCCTAACACTGACTATTTATATATTGTGTTAACTTCTGCCTAAATTCTTTTATTTTAACTTTATTATGGAGTTTTCTGGAACTTGGAGGGAATTGGATGAAGCAATAATATTTTCCAGGTTTTTTTGCTTGCTTGCATTAAGACTAATTTATGTTGCGTCATATGTTTGTCATATTCATTCTCAATCCACTTCCTGGAAGGCATAACCAGAGAGTGCATAACTTGTTGCCAACTTAGCACCAATTGGCAATGTTATTTGAACATTGCAAATGAAGGTGCCACACTCGAAGGGTGTCTTTCTGATGTGTAATGTTGGGTCAGGAAAGGAAAAAAAAGAGAGGCTTACATTTCTTTCATTTCTTCCACGGGGGGGGGGGGGGGGGGGGGGGGGCGGCATGGTGGCACAGTGGTTAGCACTGCTGCCTCACAGCGCCAGGGACCCTGGTTCAGTTCCCAGCTTGGGACACTGTCCATGTGGAATTTGCACATTCTCCTCGTGTCTGCGTGGGTTTCCTCTGGGTGCTCCTCCCACAGTCCAAAAATGTCCGGGTTAGGTGGATTGGCCATTCTAAATTGCCCCTTAGTGTCGGGCAGCACGGTGGCACAGTGGTTAGCACTGCTGCCTCACAGCACAAGGGACCCAGGTTCGATTCCTGGCTTGAGTCACTGTCTGTGTGGAGTTTGCATATCCTCCCCGTGTCTGCGTAGGTTCCCTCCGGGTGTTCCGGTTTCTTCCCACACTCCAAAGATGTGCAGGTTAGGTAGATTGGCCATGTAAAATTCTCCCTCAGTGTTACCCGAAAAGGTGCCGGACTGTGGCAATTAGGGGATTTTCACAGTAACTTCATTACAGTGTTAATGTAAACCTACTTGTGACAATAATAAATAAACTAAAAAAAAACTAGTGTCAGGGGAACAAGCTAGGGTAAATGCATTGGGTTATGGGGAGAGGGCTGGGTGAGATTTAGGTCGGTGCAGACTCGATAGATCGAATGGCCTCCTTCTGCATTGTAGGATTCTAAAAAAAAATAACTGCGGAACGGCCCAAGATATTTTTGAATTAAAGAGGTGGCTAGATTTAGCACTTGGGGTGAATGGGATCAAAGGTTATGAGGAGAAAGCAGGATTAGGCTATTGAGTTGGACGATCAGCCATGATTGTGATGAATGGCGGAGCAGGCTCGAAGGGCCAAATGGCCTCTTCCTGCTCCTCTCTTCTGTGTTTCCATGTTTCTATGAATTGTAGTTACGTTTGCAATGCAGCAAATGAGATGGGGAACGTGCACACAGCAAGGCCCCAAGAACAGCAACGGAACACTGACCAGATAATCGATTTTGCGTTGTTGATTAAGAGATAAGTACTGGTCAGAATGCCAGGGTTAGCTCCTGATAGATAGATAGATCTTTCAACAGTAAAGGAATTAAGGGTTAGGGCGGGTAAGTGGAGCTGAGTCCACAAAAAGATCGGCCATGATCTTATTGAATGGTGGAGCAGGCTCGAGGGGCCAG